>NC_084744.1:16412548-16470048 GCF_033978785.1 Entelurus aequoreus | reverse complement strand
GAAATATAGTTGACACACAAAAACGTGTGCGTCGTTTATTCAAGAAAAGCACAAGCAAGAATGACGCTTTCATCACAACACTCAAATATCGCGGGAACAACAAACCCCCACCTTTGTGAGAATGTACTGACGGCCACTTAAAGGGGCCGCGCCGAATTACTCGCTCTTAACAACACACAAATAACAACATTGTCATGTGCACAATAGAACAGTACAGTGAATGATGATGACAAAGATAAATAACAGGTGTGGTGAATTATGTCCTTAAATCAACCGCTACACACGTCCCCCAAGAATTCGCCATCACGAAGAAAAACAAACTGTCAATGGACAGGGGCACGGACGGGCCGACCAGACCGGGTGCGCCGTACTGGTACTAACGCCGGGGAGTCAACAGGGGGGACCGGAAGGGTATCTGTCCTGTCTAAGGTCCCGGGGGCCTGCGTCGAAGGATGCATAACATCATCTTGGGGCCTAGGTAGAGCGGGCGGACGACCCCGGCGCGGGGGTACGGCCGTGGTAACCGGCTGACTAAGATCCAAGTGGGCCGCTTTCAGTCGGTCCACCGTGATCTTTTCAGACCGACCCCCGATGTCCAACAGAAAATGCTTGTCTCCGCTCTCTAGGACGCAAAATGGCCCATCGTAAGGAGGCTGAAGGGGGCCGCGGTGGGCGTCGTGGCGGACAAAAACAAACGCCGCTCCCCTTAAGGAAACAGGAAGATGAGACGGCGTAAGGCCGTGTTGCGAAGTGGGGATGGGGGCAAAACCCTTGGCGGCATCGAGGAGAGCAGCTCGCTGCTTACTGGCGGACCAAGGTGCCGTCATGCTAGGAATAAAGTCCCCTGGCACTCGCAGGGGCTGGCCATAAACCAACTCTGCCGAGGAAGATTGCAAGTCTTCCTGGGGGGCAGTCCGAAGCCCCAGCATCACCCAAGGGAGCTTGTCTACCCAAGCGCTGTCCTTCAGGGACGCCCTGAGCGCTGCCTTCATGGACCTGTGAAATCGCTCACACATACCATTGGCCTGCGGGTGATACGCCGTCGTGTGGTGGAGTTTCACACCCAAACTCTCGGCCACAGCGGCCCAGAGCTCGGAAGTGAACTGAGAGCCCCGGTCGGATGATATGTCCGATGGGGTACCAAAACGGGCAACTCACGTACCAATGAAGCGCGCGCCACCTCCACGGAGGTGGCGGACGTCAGAGGTACTGCCTCCGGCCAACGGGTGGTCCTGTCGACCATCGTGAGGAGGTATGTGCAGCCGCGTGAAGATGGGAGAGGCCCGACCAGGTCCACATTGACATGGTCAAAACGGCGCTCCGGAACCGTAAACGGTGCCAGTGGGGCCCGCGTGTGGCAGTGCACCTTTGAGCGCTGGCATGCCACACATGTGGAAACCCAGTCCCTAACATCTTTTTTCAGTCCACGCCAGACAAATTTTGCAGCAACCAGCCGCTGGGAAGGTTTCCTCCCAGGGTGGGAAAGGCCATGGATGGAGTCGAACACGCGCCGCCTCCAAATGGCGGGCACAAGGGGCCGTGGCCGACCGGTAGCGACGTCACAAAGGAGCGTAACCCCTGTGTCCTCAAATGGGACCTCAGGCAACCGTAGCCCTGTGGCTGCAGCCTTCAGTGCTTGGATGTCCGGGTCGTCGGCCTGGTCAACTGCCATTTGTGCAAAATCGAGCCCCACATGGACAGCGCTCGCGAGGGCTCGGGGAAAGGCAATCAGCCACGACATTGCTTTTACCAGCAAGGTGCTGGATGTCCGTCGTGAAATCTGAGACGTAGGAGAGGTGCCTCTGTTGCCGAGCCGACCACGGTTCAGCCGTCTTGGCCATCGCGAAAGTGAGGGGTTTGTGGTCCACAAAAGCTGTGAAAGGCCGGCCTTCAAGCAACGAACGGAAATGGCGTATGGCCAGATAGAGGCCAAGGAGCTCACGGTCAAATGTGCTATATTTCCGCTCGCAGGGGCGCAACTGCCTGCTAAAG
Organism: Entelurus aequoreus; assembly: GCF_033978785.1. Taxonomy (NCBI): domain Eukaryota; kingdom Metazoa; phylum Chordata; class Actinopteri; order Syngnathiformes; family Syngnathidae; genus Entelurus; species Entelurus aequoreus. The sequence goes on along the minus strand of NC_084744.1, from coordinate 16,468,056 downwards.
AAAGCCAAAGGTTGCCAAGTGCCACCCGCCCACTGCTCATGCACTGCACCAACAGCATAGTCTGACGCGTCTGTGGTAATTGCAATAGGAGCATCGGGTAATGGGTGTGCCAGCAGGGTAGCGTTAGCGAGAGCAGACTTGACCCCCACAAAAGCACTGTGCCGCGCGTCAGACCAGTCCACCGTGTGCTTGGAGCAGCTCCTTTAAGAGCATCATACAGCGGCCGCATGAGGTCAGCTGCCCGGGGAATGAAACGATGGTAAAAATTTACCATGCCAAGGAACTCCTGAAGAGCCTTAACCGTGAGTGGGCGGGGAAGTTTGCGATGGCAGCAACCTTCGTTGGGAGGGGAACTGCCCCGCACTCCGTGACACGATGTCCGAGGAAGTCGATCACAGACAACCCGAACTGGCACTTAGCTGGGTTAACAATGAGACCGTGTTGGTTAAGGCGCTGAAAAAGGGACCTGAGGTGGGTCACATGCTCTGCCTGAGAGGTGCTCGCGACCAGGATATCGTCCAAATAGACAAACAGAAATGGCAAGTCACGTAAAACAGAGTCCATCAACCGCTGGAAAGTTTGTGCTGCACTCTTAAGGCCAAAAGACATACGTAAAAATTCAAACAGTCCAAATGGGGTGATGACCGCTGTTTTCGGGATGTCAGAGGGGTGGACCGGCACTTGATGATAGCCCCGGACAAGATCTACCTTAGAAAACACAGTTTTCCCAGCGAGGTGGGCGGAAAAGTCTTGTATGTGGGGTACCGGATAACGGTCCGGGGTAGTCGCCTCGTTGAGTCTGCGGTAATCACCGCATGGCCGCCAACCACCTCCGGGCTTCTCCACCATGTGGAGGGGCGACGCCCACGGGCTGTCTGAGCGGCGAATGATCCCGAGGCGTTCCATGGTCTCAAATTCAGCTTTAGCGATGGAGAGCTTAGCAGGGTCCAGGCGCCGGGCTCGTGCGTGCACAGGGGGGCCCGTGGTGGCAATGTGGTGTTCCACACCATGCTTGGCGGTAGATGACGAGAACGTGGGCTGCGCCAGGGTCGGGAAATCAGCGAGGAGGCGCAGAAAAACGTCTGCGGTGGGTAGCATGCTGGAAAGCCTGATGGAGTCCTTCGCGCTGAGACTGCACTTGTACGAGCAGAACGTAATCGCATCCACCAAACGCCTGTTTTTTACATCCACAAGGAGGCCGAAAGCACAGAGAAAATCTGCACCGATGAGCGGCACCGTCACTTTAGCAGTCACAAAGTTCCAACTGAAACGCTGTCCACCAAAACACAGTTCCACGTACCGTATTCCATATGTGCGGATAGGGCTGCCATTGGCCGCTTCCATGGGGGGACCATGTGACTCAGACAGCATGTCCAACCTTGATGCTGGCAGGACGCTCTTCTGCGCGCCGGTGTCACACAGGAACCGTCGTCCAGAGAGGGAGTCCTGGATGAAGAGCAGCCTGCCAGTACTGCCGACGCTCATGGCCACTGCTGAGCGCCGGCCCCGGCGTTTCCCGGCGGCGGTCCACGAAAACTGCACGGGGGACGGCACCGCCTAGCTTTGGTCCCGAACTTTGCGTGGAAAAAACATAGTCCAGAATCCGGTTGCCGTCTGGGGGGGCGCAGCAGCAGCAGCAGCGAGAGTGGAAAAATCTGCCACGGGTCTTTCTGTCTCAGCCGGAAGCAATGCAGCCACATAGGCCGGTAGGGAAGCTAAAAAAACTCATCAGCTTCAGCAGCTAGTTCGCGGCAGTCCAAAATGGTGGTGTTGGCTAAGCAGCCCGCACCTGAGTAGGCAGGAGTCTCAGGAAATACTGCACGAAGAAGAATCCAGGTGTGTGCTCACCTAAGAGTCCTAGCATGTTGTTCATTAGTTCAGAGGGCTTGCAATCGCCAAGCCCCTGCAACGAAAAAAGGCGGTTAGCTCGCTCCGCGTCGGAAAGATGAAATGTCTGTAAGAGGTGAGCCTTCAACGTGCGGTACTTGTTCCTCTCCGGTGGGTGCGTAATGGCGTTAACCACTTTGGTCGCCGTCGCGTTGCCGAGGGAGGACACGACATAATAAAACTTAGTGTCGTCCTCGGTGATACCACGCAGGGCAAACTGTGCCTCGGCCTGGGCAAACCATGCGGTCGCGGAAGTTTCCCAGAACTCGGGCAGCTTTAGAGAAACGCATTCGCCGTCATGGTCGATAAAAAAATCACTGAATCCGTTCAGTGAGCGTCGGGGTCACCAGTGTTGTGCTCGTAGTGTGAAGGCTAGACAATTTGAAATATAGTTGACACACAAAAACGTGTGCGTCGTTTATTCAAGAAAAGCACAAGCAAGAATGACGCTTTCATCACAACACTCAAATATCGCGGGAACAACAAACCCCCACCTTTGTGAGAATGTACTGACGGCCACTTAAAGGGGCCGCGCCGAATTACTCGCTCTTAACAACACATAAATAACAACATTGTCATGTGCACAATAGAACAGTACAGTGAATGATGATGACAAAGATAAATAACAGGTGTGGTGAATTATGTCCTTAAATCAACCGCTACAGGCCCTATAAAAAAGTCATAGTGTCAAGAAGTTATGCTTACTTTTTTTTCCCCAATTTGAGTCACCATGGCAACTCAATTTAAATCCAATTCAAGGACTCCTAAGGAAATACAAGCTTTGAGAGGATTTAAGTGGCACATTAGTGGATTGCAATTGCCAGAAGACTTAAAGGAAGATGCATGATACACATACACAACAGTGAACACCCTTCATATTTGTAGCAACCATTTTTATTATCAATATTGAATGGGCCCTTGCACCCTTCTTGTGACTGTTATAATTATCCACCACAAGGCGGTGATATTGGTGTGTATATCAATGTCCAGTTATGATCAATTCTCACCCTTAAAGCTGTATCCGTTTGGAAGGAGCGCTGATCATTTAAAGTCAAGTGGTGACGGTTTGATCGTTCATGGCGAGGAACAGTTTTATCCGCAGGCCACCCAACAAGGATTAGATACAAATAGGTACCATCAAGATCTTCAAGGTGTCATCATCATTTGAACCAATTCTTATCGAGATCTGAATTTGTGGAACGGAGTTACAAATGTTGAAAGTTTTTTGGCGAACCATCAGATCAAAGTTTGGCGCCTAGGAAAAGTTTGTTAAAGTACAACCCCCAAAATATATGTTTTTTCACCAGACTGGACGCGCTTGCAAAACTTAGTGAGTTTTCATGCATGTTAAGTGTCTAAAATGTGATCAAAGTAGGAAGATAATGATAAGGTCTAAAACTTTGATGGATAAATAACTCACACTCACTCACTGCATTGACACTGAGTTTGCTCTTTCATAATGGCACCATTTGCTGGATTTTAAAAACATGTCACTACATTTCAGAATCACAATCAGAATCAGAAATACGTTAATAATCCCTGAAGGGAAATTAAGATTTTCAGCACAATCCCATTCAAGAGCAGATAAATATTACAGGGAGACAGAACAGGATCGCTGACGGGTCTGACAACTTCCGGCGCCCCTTACAAAAAAGGTGAGAAACAGGTAAATGCTGGGGAGATGGCCCTTGGAGAGGGGGTCCAGACTGAGGTCAAGGAAAAAAAAACTCATAGCCATAGCACACGTAAACATGTGTGTAAGTAGGAAACATCAAAGAACATTAAGGACATTAAAAGAGCAGAACTGATGCAACCAGCTGCCACTCCAGCAGTGCCACTTCTACACACAGCCACAAAAGTAAAACAACAAAAACAACAAACAAACATTGTCTGCTGCGGTGGGGGAGCATGGCTAGAGACAGGAGCAGACCCAACAAAGCAACAAAGAGAGCCGACTCCACCCTCGGCCGCCCACCAACTCTCTGCCAGGGTCCAGTCTGCGCGGATGAGCGAGGATGCGTCTGAGATGAGACTGAGGTGTCCGATACCTGCTCATTCAGCCAAGACACTGTAAAGCTTGTCCGTCCCGGCGCTCAGCGCCAGCGCCGCAGCCCTGTCTCTTTATACGCATCTCCTCCAGTCTCTCCAAACGGACTCTGGTGTGGCAGAGACCCAGCAGCTGGTCTACATGGCCAAAAGGCTCCCGGGACGCAGATCCAGAAGTTCACAAAAAAGCACGGCAGAAGTCACAAAAGTGCCACCCCTTGTCACACAGTCCCAAAGGGTCCCCAACCAAAAGGGGAAAAAAACCCACATGAAACCAAGAGGGAAACATCAGGAACACAAAAAGATGACAAGAGCCCAGAGCTCCTGCCACCAGCAGCCACTACAGCGGCGCCATCTTGGAAAAAAAAAAGATGTGCAATTAATTTCATTAGTGGTATTTTTTTAAACTAATAGCTGTGCAGAATGAAATACGAAACATTCAACTCTGGCCAATGCGCCAAATAGTAAGCAGAAAAAGAGAATTCCCCTTTTGTCGCTATTGGATCAAATTTATCCCACACTTGGGATTTAGCTCCATTTAGATTGATGATGGCGATGAATCCGGATGTCCAAACGCGGCACGCCACTCCTCTAACTTTCTTTTCAGCTGTCACTTGCGAAACAAAAGAAGTGCTTCCTGATAAACACGGTTTGCTGCTTTAAAGTCGAAGGACACAGCAGCTGATCGGTCACTTCACGTAGTTCATTTCTCAAAGTGATACACACATCAAGGCAGTGTACAGCTTGTGTCACCGTATCGATTTACTAGCCACTGAAAACGACTCAAAACACAGCCAATACTGTCTTGTAACACACCAGAAATGGTGTCATGTGTGAATATTTAGTGTGAGTACCATTTGTATCTACAGTAGCACTGCCTTAATACTCTTGGGCATGGAATTTACCAGAGCTACGCAGGTTTTTACTGGAATCCTCTTCCACTCCTCCTCTGATGACATTGTGGATGTGCTCCTTATCCTTTCTCCCTTCCGCTTGAGGATGTCCCAAAGGCCCTCAATTAGGTTCAGGTCTGCAGGAAGCATACTTGGCCTCCTCATCACCCTCTCTTTCTCAGCACTTGTCATTTTAGAGGTCTGGTTGGGCTCCTTATGTTGAAAATCTGCATTGTGGCCCAGTTTCTGCTTCACAGTTTCACAGTACAAGTTGGAATTTATGTGTCCCCTCAATAAACTTCAGCTTATACCAGCATTTCCAGACCATGACGCTATGGCCACCAATTATTTTGGATTTAACTTGCCCGGACAATAATGGCTATGTGTTGACTCATTTTGTAGTCAATAGTAAATGTATACTGCTATACAAGTTGTACACTGTCTACTCTAAAGTATATCCACATGTTATTTCTAGGGATGTATCAATTGATAGGCCACTCAATTGACACATTTGGCTGGTTTTGGTGAAAAAGTATGTGATCGCCATTGCTGATAAATGCATTTTAAACGCCAATCCTCTTTGGTTGACACTGTATTTATTTTTAGTACCCCAGCTGACAAGTGACTAACAGCTAATTGTATACCTCCCTTAGAGATTGACCGATATGTTTTAAGGCCGATACCAATTATTACTAGTCAAGGATAACCGATATTTGGAACTAGGGTTGCAAAATTCCGGGAATATTCACAGTTGGAAACTTTCCATGGGAATATATGGGAATTAACGGGAATTAATGGGAAATTAATGGGAATAAACATCGAATGCAACATGCTAGATCTTGCAGCATGATTATTAGCTAAGACAACCTGATTTAATGCAAATTCAGTAGAATTTCAACCCTGTACTGTGCATTCCTCCATCACATGTGCTGTGCATTCCTCCATCACATGCACAGACAATTCCCAGCATGCTACACACTACAGCGGGGGTGTAGGGGGGTGGGTAGAGATAGCACCCTTGTTGATTGGCAGCTGCTCCCTACTCGTAGGGAGGCCACGCTTCACCGGTTCTCATCCATCCCCTAAATCTCTCACGTGCTGGCTCCAAGCGCCACACCCCGGTACACTGCCTCAGCTGGCAGACCAAACCACGTGAGGGGGTGGTGTGTACACTGCACCACTAGGCGGAGGAGCTGCACCAGTCAGCCAACGGCTAGGGCGGAGGAAGACCACATAGGACTCAACGGCCAAGTGTAAAGGAGTAAACCTTACAAATCCGGAGTGGAGCCCCGAAGGCGGATAGGTGCTCGCAAGACAACACCCTTCCGGCAACTCCTGCAGCAAAGCTGGTGCCAAACGTCATGCTCCGCATTCCTTTGGATCCCGTCAGCCAAGCCAAGAGGGGGATTCTGACGACTGGGCAACCCAAAGTCCCCATACCTTATGCCCAGGCTTGCGCCATGGAGGTCACAAAAACTGGAGAGGTCACTCCAGCCTCGCTCGCAAGAGTGAGGACACAACACGGAAGCTGGCAGTTTACGGGTTATAAGTCCCATCTGATTGGCGTAAGTATGGGGCGCCACGGGTCAGCTTCGACGGTGGGAGGGATCATAGTGTCCCAGTGGACGACTACTGCCCGCCTTAAACCGGGCAGCCCCCGGTCAGTAGGGTGTCGGCCCGCCAACGTTTGCCTGCTTCAGTGGGTGCCTGGAGCTTAGTGTACTGTAAAGGCACGATGAGCAGACGGTAAATCTTTGCACCAAACAATAAGAAAATTAAAAAGAAGACTCCAGCTCTTCTATTTGGTAGCTGGAACGTGCGCACTATGCGCACAGGCATCTCAGATGACCTCAGAGTGGTGGAAGACACCAGAAAGACAGCCATCATTGACAGAGAGCTCACCAGACTCAACGTCAGCATAGCTGCCCTCCAAGAAACCCGGCTCCCTTCCAGCGGCTCCCTCAGAGAGGAGAACTACACCTTCTTCTGGAAGGGCAGAGAACCCGAAGAGCCCCGCCAGCATGGTGTTGGCTTTGCCATCAAAAACACCCTCCTGGCTGCAGTGGAGCCTCCCTCAGGTGGCACCGAGCGCCTTTTGTCCATCCGCCTCGCCACTGCTGCTGGTCATGTCAACATCCTCAGTGTGTACGCTCCCACTCTCACCTCATCGGAAGACACAAAAGACCAGTTCTATGGGCAGCTTGATGAACTGATAAAGGGCCTCCCAAAAGATGAGCCCTTATTCCTCCTTGGCGACTTCAATGCCAGAGTAGGTGCAGATCACAAGTCATGGCCCTCCTGCCTTGGACGTCATGGCACAGGGAAGGTAAATGAGAATGGTCAAAGGCTGCTGGAACTGTGCTCCTACCATGACCTCTGCATTACAAACACCTTCTTCGAGTGTAAACCATCACACAGAGTGTCGTGGAGGCATCCGCGGTCCCAACGCTGGCACCAACTCGACCTTGCCATCACCAGGCGCTCTGCCTTAAACAATGTCCTCATCACCAGAAGCTACCATAGTGCAGACTGTGACACTGACCATGCCCTTGTGTGCAGCAAAGTGCGTCTCCAGCCACGCAAGCTACATCACTCCAAACCAAAAGGCCGCCCCCGGATCAACACAGTACACATGTCAGATCCCCTTAAGGTGGACGCATATGTAACCAACCTGGATGAAGCCCTACAGGACCTGCCAGATCATGACGCCACAGGAAAGTGGAATGCCATGAGGGACAAAATTTACAACACGGCCATGTCCTCGTTTGGCAAGAAAGAACATCCCTGCCAGGATTGGTTCAAAGCCCACCTTCCAAGGATGAAACCAGAAATAGAGGCTAAACGTGCAGCCTTCTTAGCACACAAGGAATGCCCAAATGAACAGACACTCACAGCACTCAGAAGGGCTCGGAACACCACCCAGCGTGTTGCTAGACAGTGTGCCAATGAATATTGGCAACAACTGTGTAAGGAAATACAGAGCTGTGCCGAGTCCGGAAACACACGCGGCATGTACAACGGCATCAAAAAGGCCCTTGGCCCTGCAGTAAAAGGAATTGCCCCCCTGAAATCTCTGTCAGGGGAGAAGATCACTAACCGGGAGGAACAGATGACCAGATGGGTGGAACACTACTCAGAACTGTACTCCCGTGAAACATCAGTTTCCAATGCTGCCCTTAGTGGTACGAAGGATCTGCCCATCATGGAGGAGCTAGATGAAGTGCCCACTATGGAAGAGCTCAGCAAAGCCATTGATGCCCTCCCAAACGACAAAGCACCAGGTAGCGATAACATCCCACCTGAAGCCATCAAGCACGGGAAACCTGCCCTGCTTCAGCCTCTGTATGAGTTGCTCTGCATGTGCTGGGAGGAAGGTGCAGTCCCACAAGACATGCGTGACGCCACCATTGTGACACTGTATAAAAACAAAGGTGACCGCAGTGACTGCAACAACTACAGAGGGATCTCCCTTCTCAGCATTGTCGGCAAAGTGTATGCACGCATCCTCCTCAACAGGCTGCAGAGACTCGCGGATCGTGTCTATCCAGAATCCCAATGTGGCTTCAGAGCAGGCAGGTCGACAACTGACATGATCTTTTCCCTTCGACAGCTCCAGGAAAAGAGTAGAGAGCAAGGCCAGCCACTCTACATGATGTTCATAGACCTCACCAAGGCCTTCGATCTGGTCAGCAGGGAAGGCCTATTCCAGCTCCTTGAGAAGATTGGCTGCCCCCCAAAGCTCGGCAGCATGGTGACCTCCTTCCATGTCAACATGAAGGGCACAGTCCTGTATGACGGATCATCCTCAGAACCATTCTGTATCAACAGTGGTGTCAAGCAGGGCTGTGTACTTGCACCAACCCTTTTCGGGATTTTCTTTTCCCTGCTCCTGTCTTACGCCTTCGACTCCTCCACTGATGGTGTATACCTGCACACCCGGTCTGATGGGAGATTGTTTAACCTGGCGCGACTGCGTTCTAAGACCAAGGTCAGGACAGTTCTCATCAGGGAGATGTTGTTTGCTGATGATGCAGCCCTCATGACTCACACAGAGGATGCCCTTCAGAGTTTGGCTGACCGCTTTGCCGATGCTTGTAAGCAGTTTGGGCTCACAATAAGCCTGAAGAAGACCAACATCAGTGCACAAGACATCAGTACTGCCCCCTCCATCACAGTTGATAACATCAGACTGGACACTGTGGACGAGTTCACCTACTTGGGATCAACAATCAGCAACAACCTCTCACTGGACATCGAACTGGACAGGCGTCTCGGAAAGGCAAATACCATCATGGCTAGACTGACCAAGAGAGTGTGGGAGAACGGAGCGCTGTCAGAACACACCAAGATCCGTGTATATCAGGCCTGCGTTCTCAGCACCCTTCTCTATGGAAGTGAATCCTGGACCACCTATATGAAGCAAGAACGTCGGCTCAACACCTTCCACATGCGGTGCCTCAGGCGCATCCTCAACATCAGCTGGCAGGACCACATCCCATACACCAACATCCTGCAGCGCGCCAAGATCCCCAGCATGTACTCCCTGCTGAGTCAACGCCGTCTCCGCTGGCTCGGCCATGTCCGACGGATGGAGGATGGAAGACTACCTAAGGACATCATGTATGGACAACTGACCATTGGCACCAGACGAGCTGGTCGCCCCCTACTACGCTTCAAGGACGTCTGCAAAAGAGACATGAAAGCATGCAACATCTCTCCTGACAGCTGGGAGGTACAGGCCATGGACAGAAATGCTTGGCGTCAGACTGTCCACAAGGGCAGTGCAGAAGCTGAGGTGGCAAGAGATCGGCTTGCAGCAGAGAAGAGGAGACGCAGGAAGTGCACTGCAGCAACCCCTCAAACCCAGGCCACCTTATTCATTTGCACAAACTGCAATAAAGACTGTCACTCACAGATCGGACTGCGCAGCCATAGCAGACGATGCCAAACAACATGACAAGACTCCAGACGCGCATCAGTATGGTCTCTCGAGACTGAGCTGCCGATGATGACACACTACAGCAGGGCTATTGGGGCAACACTAGTATTTGAGCCCAAGGACTTCATCCAGTCAGGTAAATTTTGATGATATTACTGGGGTAAATATATTTGATCTATGGTATTTAAGTTTAATAGAGGTGTAATTGTTTGTTACTGTATGACTGTAGGCTACTCCAGCAGACTTCCACTCAAGCTAGCTAGCTGTTCCTGTACTTGTTAAATGATTTTGGGCCCAATATCTCTAGCTAGCTAGATTTATGTACCACCACAGTCTCATAATGAACCGAAAATATTTCTCCTTTAGCCGTGATTCTAATTTTCTGTATGTTAAATCCCATTCATTTATGCTAACAATGTTAGCGATCCGAATTTACCTTTTTGGTGATCTGTAAAGTTCAAATAGCAAATACTAAATCAAAACGTGTAGTTTCCTCTGCCTTCTGTTCTGCTAGCCATTCTGTTGTCATACAAGAATGTAGGTTATAGTTTGATTTAGCATGCTGATTGAGTCATTTATTCATCTAGCCTATTTGTATTTATTTGTCCATCAGTAAAATATTTTTAAAGACTACTCCAATTGTTTAGCTGACTATTTATATCTTTGAGTGGCATTGCATTAGTGTTTTACAAGAATAAATAAATACAAACAGAATAATGCCACGTACACCATCTGATGTGTGGAGACATTTCACCCCAACCAATGTAGGCGGAAAGGCTGTGTACATTTGCAAATACTGTGCAAAGAGCTACGTCAAAAATGGCACAAAGATGCAACAGCATATAGGCAAGTGCCCAATAATATATGATTATTGTAATTCCCCATTAATTCCCATGGACGGTGTCCAACTTTGAATAATCAAAAAATGGTCAATAAATTTCAAACTTCCCATGCTTTTTTGGCATGTTGTGTGCAATATACTAACACTGCGTGCGCAATTGTACTGTTTTGGAGAGCGCCTTATTTGAATGAGGATTTAGCGTGTACTAAACTGGGCATCACCACAGAGACACTCATTCTATCTGTGGCTTTTTATTGATTTCAAACATGCAGAAGACATGTACTACTTTTTATGGGCATTTTAAATCATTCAAACAACTTTTCATTATTTTCTTTTTTAGCACTGGAGGTGCACTCATTAGAGGTAGGCTGCACTGACTTACTCAGCCCAAAATGCATAAAAAATGCGTACTTCAGTGTTTTCCATATAAGAAATATTTTAATACCGTATTTTCCGGACCATAGGGCGCACCGAATTATAAGGCGCACTGCCGATGAATGGTTTATTTTGTTTTTTTTTTCATGTATAAGGTGCATCGGATTATAGGGCGCATTAAAGTAGTCATATTATTATAATTTTTTTCTAAATGTAAAACACTTCTTTGTAGTCTACATAACATGTAGTGGTGGTTCTTTGGTCAAAATGTTGCATAGATTACCGTATTTTCCGCACCATAAGGCGCCCCGTGTTGCAAGCCGCACCTTCAATGAATGGCATATTTCAAAACTTTGTTTACCTATTAGCCGCCCCGTGTTATTAGCCGCACCTACGCTACGCTAAAGGGAATGTCAAAAAAACAGTCAGGTCAGTCAAACTTTAATAATATATTACAAACCAGCGTTCTAACAACTCTTTTCACTCCCAAAATGTAATGTGCAAATGTGCAATCACAAAAATAGTAACACTCAAAATAGTGCAGAGCAATAGCAACATCAATAACTCAACGTTGCTCATACGTTAGTGTCACACAACACACAAAATAAACATTTAAAGCTCACTTTCTGAAGTTATTACTCATCCACAAATCCCTCGAATTATTCTTCTTCGGTGTGCTTCATTTGTTTTTTGACACCATCTGTGATGTGGACACGCATGCAGTCATAGATCAACAGGGACAGAGCTGCGTGAAAAAAGTCACCCGGTCTCTTCGCTCATTTTTTCTTCATCCATCCATCCCTTCGAGTTAGCTTTTATGAGGACGCCGGCTGGAAAGTTCTCTTTTGGCAAGGTCTTCCTTTTGAATATCACCGTGGGTGGAAGTTTCTGGCCGTTAGCATGGCAAGCTAGAACCACAGTGAAGGACGACTTCTCATTCTCTGTGGTGCGAATATTCACCGTACATGCTCCCGTTGTATCCACAGTGCGGTTCACAGGAATATCAAAAGTCAGTGTAAACTTGTACGCGTGTCTCTTAGTAGGAGACATTTTGTGGTCTTTACAGAAACACACAAATGAAATGAAACGTAATATCCGCGCGCTTCTTCTTCTACGGGGGTGGGTGCTCACCTTGGCGGTTGCTTACAGTAGAAGAAGCGCTTCCTCTTCTATGGGGGCGGTTGCTTACCGTAGAAGAAGAAGCGCTTCCTCTTCTACGGGGAAAAAAGATGGCGGCTGTTTACCGTAGTTGCGAGACCTAAACTTTATGAAAATAAATATTGATAGTAATCAATATATAAGGCACACCGGGTTATTAGCCGCACTGTCAGCTTTTGAGAAAATGTTTATTTTTTAGGTGCGGCTTATGGTGCGGGAAATACGGTATGTTTTACAGATTATCTTCAAGCCACTTTCTAACAGTCGCTTCCGGATGCACCGTTTTGTGGGTGGTCTTATTTACGTGGCTCACCTTTGGCAGCGTCTTCTCCCCGTCATCTTTGTTGTAGCGGTGTAGCGTGCAAGGGCGGGAGTGGAAGAAGTGTCAAAAGATGGAGCTAACTCTTTTAATGGTATTCAGACTTTACTTAAATCAATAACGGAGCAGCATCTCCTCATCCGGAAACAACAACACCGGAAATGTGTCCCGTGAAAAAACGTCCGACCGGAACTCTAATAACTAAAGTTCCTTGGGTGAATAATATAAACTCTCTACACCGGTATGTTTTAGCGCTTTCATGGCGAGTTTACTGACAGCTATAAGTAAGAACTTTACACTACTTTAGATACAAAAATGGCAACAGCGCAGGATGAATGTAACATAACAAGAAGATAGTAAAAAATAAGAAGCTTACAAAGGCGGATGTGCACAATTTTTCAGGATTTATGCAGATCCCAAATACAGATCAGCAGGTACCAGAAGGTAAGAAAAGTTGCTTTTGCATAATATTGCAAAACAAAACGCCAGATAATGTTTTACCTTATACACACACCATAATAATACTTGTATGTTGAAGCACATCAAACGGTGCCGCCTACACTTATCTCTTATGTTTGACTGCCATCTACTGGTCACACTTATCATTACACCTTGTACCAAATAAACTTGCTTCGAGTTGGGTAAGCTCAACCAATCTTATTCCTTACATTAGGCGCACCGGCTTATAAGGCGCGAGAAAAGGTCGAGTTTTGAGAAAAAAAAAAGATTTTAAGTGCGCCTTATAGTCCGGAAAATACGGTAAATAAAAAACAATTCTGGCCTCATTCATGTAGCTTAATATAGGTGAAACATTTTTCAAACTGGCTGACATTATTTCTTTCTGAATGTTACAGAAAGTATGATGTGGAAGTCGCTTCCTAGCAGTCCCACTGTCAGACACGGCACAGGAGCCAAGCGTGCAGGTTTAACAAAGTTTTAATCAGAATGTTTCAACAAAAGTTTTTCTTTTCAGCTGATTGTGACCTCCCAGTCACGTCCGTAATCCTCTCTCTCTGTCTCTGCTCCCGGCCGCTTACTGTTAAAGACAACAGATGATTAGATTACCACGTACCACCTGTGAAATCTAATCACCTGCCAGCCGTGTCTCGCCATCAGCACTGCCACGCCCCCGTCTGATGGTGCTCTGTCCTCAGCACCATGGACAGAGGTGGTGACCATTGCTCCTGCAGGCAGCGCTGACAACATCTCCCCCCACATATGATAATATGTGAGCTGCTGCCTGCCCTTCTTTATTTATATTATAAGTCTCCTATTTGTCAAAATATTTACACAAAGTTTGGATTTTTGGCAGAGATAGCTTTTCTGTCATCTTCATGTCCATCCAGCGCTGTCGAGTTATTTGATTGAATCGAGCCCAGGCTTCGAGTAGTCGTCGTGGCGTGTCGAGCGGACGCCGTCGCTGCAGTTGCAAAAACAAACAAAGCGGAACCGGTAAGATGTGGGGAAAGAAGTGCAGTACAAACACTGGATTTCCCATCCAAAATTGAAAGATTTGTGGGGTAAGCAGATGATACGCTCTGTACAAGCGACCAGCAATGGAGGGGGAAGGAAGAAGGGCTTGGCTGTGTGAGTGCTGCGGTGAAAAAAAAAGAGGACCTTTTCTCATGCAGAGCCAAAGGACTGGCGCTTGAGCAGTGGTTATTACTCTCTACTTCACTATCTATTTATTTTTATTAAATATTGGTGTCATATGTGTATATATTGTATCTGCTGATTAAGTTATGTTATAGTTGGCAAAAAAAGGCTGAAACCGATATGAAAAAAGGCTAAAATGTTATATTGCCAAATATCGGCGCCTATAACCGCCCAGCTCAATAATCGGTCGATATCGAATCTCCATACAGTGTGGAGCTGCTCACCTAAGCTAATAGTAATCACCTCCTTTATGGCATAAAAACTGCATTTAATAGTATCTTAAGTATCATTATTAAGTGTCATCACTGAAAGTCGAGGCTACTTATTTTGCACACTGAGAGCTAGCCAGGGGAAAGCATGCTAAAAGCTAAGCTGGCTTTAAACAACACTAAGAAATAAGTGCTTCGTAAACTTTTTACCTATCGTTCACAACCATTATGAGTGACAAGAAGACAAAAGTTTTTGTTTGTTTTTTTTTGCTTAGTAACATAAAAATCTGCTCGTTCAAGGTGGCTAGCAATGCAGCTAATGAGAGCAATCAATTCTACCGCTAAATCACTTTAAAAATGTCTTAAAAAATATCAACAATACTTCATTTACGTTCCGTAACCTGTATAATAACTAGAGATGTCCGATAATGGCTTTTTTGCCGATATTCCGATATTGTCCAACTCTTAATTACCGATTCCGATATCAACTGATACCGATACATACAGTCGTGGAATTAACACATTATTATGCCTAATTTTGTTGTGATGCCCCGCTGGATGCATTAAACAATGTAACAAGGTTTTCCAAAATAAATCAACTCAAGTTATGGAAAAAAATGCCAACATGGCACTGCCATATTTATTATTGAAGTCCAAAGTGCATTATTTTTTTAACATGCCTCAAAACAGCAGCTTGGAATTTGGGACATGCTCTCCCTGAGAGAGCATGAGGAGGTTGAGGTGGGCGGTGTTGAGGGTGAGCGGGGTTGTAGCAGGGGGTGTATATTGTAGCGTCCCGGAAGAGTTAGTACTGCAAGGGGTTCTGGGTATTTGTTCTGTTGTGTTTATGTTGTGTTACGGTGCAGATGTTCTCCCGAAATGTGTTTGTCATTCTTGTTTGGTGTGGGTTCACAATGTGGCGCATATTTGTAACAGTGTTAAAGTTGTTTATATGGACACCCTCAGTGTGACCTGTATGGCTGTTGACCAAGTATGCATTGCATTCACTTGTGTGTGTGAAAAGTCGTAGATATTATGTGATTGGGCCGGCACGCAAAGGCAGTGCCTTTAAGGTTTTTTGGCGCTCTGTACTTCTCCCTACGTCCGTGTACCACTCCGTACAGCTGCGTTTTAAAAAGTCATTAATTTTACTTTTTGAAACTGATACCGATAATTTCCGATATTACATTTTAAAGCATTTATCAGCCATGGGACATCTCTAATAATAACCAAACTGTAGCGACATTGTTATTGTAAGAGCGACAATAACAATTTTTCTAGCGTAGTAACACATCAGCGTGCTACTTTATTAGCCGTGAAAGCTAACTACGGCAAGGGATAAGCTAGCTTCTATGTCAACACGAAACGGGTTTGAGTTTGTAATACACAACACTATGATACAACACCAATCTGTACTGACTGAATAACATGAACAATCATATTACAGAATCTGTAAAGTATTAGCCCACATTTCATGTTTTGTTTGTACACAGCTGAGCTTGCCAGAAAACGCCTGTACTGTAGTTGTACTAACACTCATGACGTGCTGCATGTACCATGGTCGATATTAAAGTGACTCACTCCATGGACAGTTGTCTGGTCCAGCTGGCCGGGGACGTTTCCTTTGGGTAAGCAATCCATTTACGTCGAAATAGCTTGGCTCCAAGTTCCATAACTATAGCGTCAAAATTGCTTTCACCTCACTCTATCAGCTTCTGTCTGCTCCAACGTCTCACCCTTCCTTCGCTTCTTCAAGCAGCAGTATATTTAGCTTCAAATGTATAACATTGTGAATCCTCATTTGTCCAAAAATAGTCGTCTTCGTTGTCTGTTACCAAGTCTGCCATGATTAGAACACACACTCGTGTTTGATTCCGGAAGTATTTATTATCATTTATAAGTAGGTACACACATGTTGCCAGAAGTCAGACGTGTGTTGCTATGGAAAAGGAAATCAATGCGCGAAAGAAATCCGTTCCGGAAATGATTGAAATGATCGAAATGATCGAAATAGGGTAAATATTGAACATATTACCGTACATATTGTTATGAACGTCTCTGTTATTACATTATATATATATACTTGCAGTGTGCATATAAAACGTTGATTGAGGGTTTTGAAGTTGTTTTAGAGGGCTTTGAAAGCTACAACGGTGACTCCCATTAGCTGCATCTTTCAAGCGTTTTATCATTTTTAAAATCTAAAAAAAAAAGACGTGTATTCCTGTCTCTCATATTGATTGAGAACAATAGGCAAAATAAATAAAGTGCAGTTCCCCTTTAAGAAGTCTCGATGGAACCGCGTTGTAGCAGAACGTAGGAGGGCAGAACGATTCATAAATTGGTGATGTCGATACCAAGTGTAGTATCAGTATAAGATTGAAACTAGTGATTAGGTTGATATTTTTATTTTCTCTTTTTGGTTTTTTTTGTTATTGTTTACAAACTCTCAATAAATCCCTTGACATAGGAGGGGTTGGAGGACCAAACCTAATGGATTTAAAGGAAAAGTAGTTTTTGACTGGTTTAATATTGTTTTGATATTGTTAAACTCAATGTCACTTACTGGGGCTGGGGGATATTTATCGAGTTTGTAAGATATATCGATATACTTTTAAACAAGATATGAATTAACAAATGATTGTAGTATCGATATAATTTAGTTCACGTTACAATTACAAAACGCTGCTTATTTGTTGTGTTCCTTGTTCTCCCCCGCTCTCCTTCCATGGGCTACTAAACCCCTCCATTTCCTCCTTCCAAGATGTGCTTGCACGTATAAGAACATCCATGATTGGTTGGTTGTTTACTATGATGAGTCACGATTGGTTAGGGACAGGCCAATCAGAGGCAAGATGGGGCATACTTGTGTGACAGTGACAGTCCATTACATCGTCGACTGGGAATTAAAAAGTGCCTGCCTGCAAATGTCTTTTTTTATCTGAGTTTGATACATTTTGTATTATTTGCACAGCTATGTTATTTATTTTACTTATAAATACTATTTTTCTATTTTATTTGTTATGTAATTCTGTACTACTTAAACAGTTTCTTTTCTGTGCTGTTAATACCCATCTGGACTAACTGTGTTAATAAAAGTGCGACTGACTGTTTACAGTACAGTTATCATTCACTTCAATTTCAGTGAATATCGCTCAAAAATTTATATCTTTATATGTATACTTTCACCGAAAATTATATCGAGATATATATAGAATATCGAGTTTAAGTAAAAATATATCGAGATATACTTTTTCGTCCATATCACCCAGCCCTATCACTTCCCATAAACTAATGTAAACATATACAGTAATACTTGTGATCAGTATATGTATTGTTTTGTTATCGGCCGATCTCACTCATTGTTGATCGGTATCCGAATTAAGCATTGAATTAGCATAAAACCCTGATCAAAATTTCCTTTTTTTTAAATTTCTGTAGCATTGTCCTTTGAAAAGTTATTATACAATAAAAATGCTTGTTGGAAGTGGTTGTGCTCACTGAATCTGCAAATGCGCAATGGTGTTGTCACCCTTTTCTACTAGTGGATATACTTTTATTAAAATGAACACACACACACGCACACATGCACGCACGCATACGAATGGGCTTACACTCATGAATAGAATAAAAAAGAGGGCCGTGCAAGTGGTGTGAGGGAAAGTTACTATGAGAGGAGAGGAGGATGTAAAAGATAAAAAGCTGTATGGTGAATTATTAATGCTCAAGCATTGTGTCCACCGCCTCATAAAGACACACACACACACACACACACACACACACACACACACACACACACACACACACACACACACACACACACACACACAGCTGCGCACCCCAGTTGTTTGTGCAGACAGGAAATAGCATACTTGTCGCTCTGTCTGGATTTCGGGCATGTGTAACTGCTCTGTTGTGTCCGGACCAAAAAGTGGGTAGGACGTGTGTGTGTCGTGCGTGTGTTTGCGTGTTGGCTGAATGATGAGTGTTGTGTGTATCTATTGGGTGCACATGAGGCAACATTCACACACTGCCTGCCAGCGAACACCGCAACAACGTAGCAAACCCAGCTTACATTTATGCAATATTCAGCATTCACTTTGCTATAATAATATGGGCGATTCGGCGCCATCCGTTCGTGATTAGATGAAAAACATGACTTATTTATTCACGCTATAACATAAAATGTGTAAAGGTCTAATTTAAAATGTCTTTTATTGGTTAAAAAACAGACATGTTTATCGCCCTTGTTTTTATTTATTACCCCACACTCAGTTTATGCACACGATGCATCCGTTAAAGCAGTTTTTTTCAACCACTGTGCCGTGGCACTAGTCTGCCGTGAGATACAGTCTGGTGTGCCGCAGGAGATTAGACAGTTTCACCTATTTGGGTTAAAAATATTTTTTGCAAACCAGTAATTATAATCTGCAAATTATGTTCTGTTGTTGAGTGTCGGTGCTGTCTAAAGCTCGGCAGAGTAACCATGTTATACCATACCATATCAGTAGGTGGAAGCCGGTAGGTAATTGCGATGGTTTGTCGTGATCATAATATGCAGGCGACAGCGGGAGGCAGTGTGAAGGTAAAAAGGTATCTAATGCTTAAACCAAAAATAAACAAAAGGTGAGTGCCCCGAAGAAAAGGCATTAACCTCTAATGGCCTTAGTGGCCACATGCGTGGACAGCACCTTTTAGCTCTTATTTCCAAAATTGTGTACACTACTGAATTGGGGTCTTATGCCGACGTATGGACACGTATACTGCTATCAGAAGAGTATAACATACAATGGAATTTGAAAAAAAAAGTTTAAAAATAAAAATTAGCATGTCACTACACATGAAGTATACGTTTGTGTACCTATGGACTAAGTACATCATATAAAAATATGATTTTTAGTTTTTATTGTAATTAGGGTCCAATAAGCCCAAATAGCAAAGAGAAATTAAAAAAAAAGCATGTAAACAAACAGCTAGGGCCTTAAGAGGTTAAAGCTTAGGGATGGCTATGTAAAACGAAACTAAAACTGAACTGGCTACAAGGTAAACAAAAACAGAATGCTGGACGACAGTAAAAACTTACAGCGTGTGGAGCAGAGACGGCGGCCACAAAGTAAATCCGTATATGACATGGCAACAATGTCCACACAGAAAAAGATAGCAACAACTTAAATATTCTTGATTGCTAAAACAAAGCAGGCGCGGGGAATAGCACTCAAAGGAAGACATGAAACTGCAACAGGAAAAGCCACCAAAATTGGAGCGCAAGACAAGAACTAAAACACTACACACGGGAAAACACCAACAAACTCAAAATAAGTCATGGCGTGATGTGACAGGTCGTGACAGTACACCTACTTTGAGACAAGAGCTAAGTGATGCATGGTTGGCTATGGTTTAAATTCATATCCAACAAAACGACTTTTTATTGTCTACTGAGTTTCATTTTTTAATGATTTCTGCCGGTGGTGTGCCTCCAGAAAATGCGACTTGGCTCAAAAAATGTTCAAAAGCACTGTGTTAAAGCAGATAGCAGTGAGCAGGGTTGGATGGCAGTTGTTTAAAAAAGAGAATAATTCAAGTGTTAGGCCGTGTTGAGAAGCACACCTCCAGAGAATGTGTACCTGCAAGATGTTACTTTATTTCCTGCGAGACGTGCGGTGCGCCAACACGACCTGTGCTAAATATTTCAGCCTGCAGTTTTGTAACACATGTTCTCTGTCTCCCTGTCTTTCTGTAGCAGGTGCCGCCGTGGCCCAGAGAGTGGTGACGGTGCAGAGCGGGCCGCTCGTCCGGACCGAGGGCTCCCACGTGACCATCTGGTGCAACGTGACGGGCTACAAAGACGGTGTGGAGCAGGACTTCGAGTGGTCCATGTACCTGGCGTCCGCGGCGGACCGGGAGATCCGCATCGTGAGCACGGCCCAGCCCAACTACGCCTACGCCGTCTACGCCCAGAGGGTGAACAGCAAAGATATCTACGTGGAGAGGCTGAGTCGTGACTCGGCCTTGCTGCACATCACCAAGGTGCAGGCCAAGGACCAGGGCCTGTTTGAGTGTTACACGCCCAACACGGACGGCCGCTACCTGGGCTCCTACAGTGCACGCACCAACCTCACCGGTGAGTCTCAAAAACTACAAATGCTGCTCTGTTACCACAAATGCTCACATATTTCCAACTAAAAGTGTTCTAAATGTAAAGGTTAGGGGCTGTTTCGATCAGGGTTTTCCAAAACCGATCATCCATGTGTGAGATCGGCTGATACCAAAACCGATACCAGTCACACATATTAACTGTACATTTTTCAATTCATTTGTGTGAGTGCTATACAGTTTAACAATATCAACACAATATTTGAACTCAGTCAATCAGTCAGTTTCAGTTTATTTTGAACATGCATACAATACATTGTAATACATCCCATATTTCTAGTTGTTTTATTACAGAATGTCCGAAAAAGAGTAGAAGGAAGAAGAGCTTATTTAATCTTACCCCTTTTCGTATCATAGCAGTTTTAACACATCTTTGTTCTCTATTTGTAACAGAAGAGTGAATAAATAAACAAGTAAATAAATTAATATACAATAAGTAAGTAAATAAGTATTGACTATAAACAAATATAAACATATACACAACTAGATGAGGCAATTCATGAAGGAATTGCGTGTGAATGCTCCAATGCTGAAGATGAACTGAAATCCTGGAATTTTTTTAGAATTGTTGAAGTAGAGCACACAATTCCCAAACAGGCTGAATATTTAGAAGTTGGAACAGTTTGAATCAGATGAAAAATGTGGGAGTTGTGGAACTTTGAAGAATGTCCCATTGATTTCAATGGGAATTTCCCCCAAAATCGGGATTCTCAGGTAAAGCGGGAATTTTTTGGAAAATGGTAAACAACATGAATGGTCTGAATGAGTTCAAATGGTTGGTTTTGGAATTTTTCAAATCGGTCGAGAAATGTTGAAGTAGTAACATGTTGAATTCAGAAATGGTATTACAGAATTTCGGGAAAACCGGGAATTTTTCCAGTTCAAAAAACAACTTTGTTTTTTGTCCTGACTAAAAGGAATGTTTTGACAGTGGAACGGTTGAAATCCGTTGAAAAATGTGGAAGGAGTAGTCGCCAGAAAAAAGGGTGGAAATAAGGCTTTGGAAAATCAGTCTACGGTCTCCACTTTTGTCGGTGTCCATACTCCCATTTTGAACAAAATGTGAAGTAAATGCAGGACTATCTGGTTGTAGTCCACCATTGATTTATATCTTGGTGATTTTCATTGCATTAGCAGCGCTGAGGATTTAATCCGTTTCAGTTAGTGTGCTGTTTGTGCCGTGAGCACCCATGTGTCCAAAACATTTGGCCACCATTCCTAAACAAATGTCAGATTAGGAGTGTTGCTGCAAGTATGACTTGAATGCCATCAGCTGTTCCAAACTTTGTTCAACTAGTTTTCTTTCTTGTGCCCTGCATGGGTCTCACCTGTTCACTAGCTTACAACACACACATATGACCACACTGTGTCTGTCCAACAGGCCCACACAGCTGTCATACTTGGGAACTCCCCCCAAATCCTGGCGTCATTATGAATGCAGACCTCTGCTGGCCTTTGTATCTGGGTCAAAGTGCAAATTATCCAGCCAAAATGTCCTAATTCACTTACACAGCATTTCCTGTGCACAGTATTGACTGGGTTCGGTTCCATTTGACTCTTGTTCTCCATTTCACAATAGTATAAGTTGCCAAAAAATATTGTATTCATCAGTCGGAATAAATCGGATTCAGGAGGAACAGTGTGGTTTTCGTCCTGGTCGTGGAACTGTGGACCAGCTCTATACTCTCGGCAGGGTCCTTGAGGGTGCATGGGAGTTTGCCCAACCAGTCTACATGTGTTTTGTGGACTTGGAGAAGGCATTCGACCGTGTCCCTCGGGAAGTCTTGTGGAGAGTACTCAGAGAGTATGGGGTATCGGACTGCCTGATTGTGGCGGTCCGCTCCCTGTATGATCAGTGCCAGAGTTTGGTCCGCATTGCCCGCAGTAAGTTGGACACGTTCCCAGTGAGGGTTGGACTCCGCCAAGGCTGCCCTTTGTCACCGATTCTGTTCATAACTTTTATGGACAGAATTTCTAGGCGCAGTCAAGGCGTTGAGGGGATCTGGTTTGGTGGCTGCAGGATTAGGTCTCTGCTTTTTGCAGATGGTGTTGTCCTGATGGCTTCATCCGGCCAGGATCTTCAGCTCTCACTGGATCAGTTCACAGCTGAGTGTGAAGCGACTGGGATGAGAATCAGCACCTCCAAATCCGAGTCCATGGTTCTCGCCCGGAAAAGGGTGGAGTGCCATCTCCGGGTTGCGGAGGAGACCCTGCCACAAGTGGAGGAGTTCAAGTACCTCGGAGTCTTGTTCACGAGTGAGGGAAGAGTGGATCGTGAGATGGACAGGCGGATCGGTGCGGCGTCTTCAGTAAAGCGGACGCTGTATCGATCCGTTGTGGTGAAGAAGGAGCTGAGCCGGAAGGCAAAGCTCTCAATTTACCGGTCGATCTACGTTCCCATCCTCACCTATGGTCATGAGCTTTGGGTTATGACCGAAAGGACAAGATCACGGGTACAAGCGGCCGAAATGAGTTTCCTCCGCCAGGTGGCGGGGCTCTCCCTTAGAGATAGGGTGAGAAGCTCTGCCATCCGGGGGGAGCTCAAAGTAAAGCCGCTGCTCCTCCACATCGAGAGGAGCCAGATGAGGTGGTTCGGGCATCTGGTCAGGATGCCACCCGAACGCCTCCCTAGGGAGGTGTTTAGGGCACGTCCGACCAGTAGGAGGCCACGGGGCAGACCCAGGACACGTTGGGAAGACTATGTCTCCCGGCTGGCCTGGGAACGCCTCGGGATCCCCCGGGAAGAGCTGGACGAAGTGGCTGGGGAGAGGGAAGTCTGGGCTTCCCTGCTTAGGCTGCTGCCCCCGCGACCCGACCTCGGATAAGCGGAAGAAGATGGATTGATGGATGGATGGAATAAGTCACGCTAAGAAACAACAACAGTGAGTAAAATGAGGCCTCTCATCTTCATTTCTTGACGCATTTTGTTCCAGAAGAAAAGGGAGGTTCTGCAAAAAAGTAGGTTGTACGGTATACCGGTATTACCACATTTTTCGGATTATAAATCGCTCCGGAGTATAAATCGCACTGGACGAAAATGAATAATAAAGAAGGAAAAAAAACATATATAAGTCGCACTGGAGTATAAGTCGCATTTTTTTGGGGAAATTTATTTGATAAAATCCAACACCAAGAATAGACATTTGAAAGGCAATTTAAAATAAATAAAGAATAGTGAACAACAGGCTGAATAAGTGTACGTTATATGACGCATAAATAACCGACTGAGAACGTGCCTGGTATGTTAACGTAACATATTACGGTAAGAGTCATTCAAATAACTATAACATATAGAACATGCTATACGTTTACCGAACAATCTGTCACTCCTAATCGCTAAATCCGATGAAATCTTCTTCCTCTGCGTCGCTTCTAAACAACTATTTTTCTTTATTTCAGTAAGAGTAGCCTCCGCTTTTCGCCAGTCCCTTACAAGTTTCTCGCTTACTCCAAACTTTCTTTCTGCTGCTCGATTGCCGTTTTCTGCTGCATAATTCACTACTTCCAGCTTGTAACCTGCAGTGTATGATTTCCTTTTTGGTGCCATTTTTGTTCAGCCCTTCTCAGTTTTTATAAGTTACCGCCGATGTTGAAATGATCAATTTTCATAGGTACGGAAGTAGTAGCAGGTAGCATCTTTTTTTTCACAATGCACTTCTGCCATGACCTGCCCCTGCCGAATTTTTATTGGTTGACGTGTGTGTGACGATTGCTGATATACGCCTAGTCTCTTACATGAATGAGATAAATAATATTATTTGATATTTTACCGTAATGTGTTAATAATTTCACACATAAATCGCTCCAGAGTATAAATTGCACCCCCAAACTATGAAAAAAACTGCGATTTATAATCCGAAAAATACGGTAGTATAGTACCGCGATACTAATGAATCATATTCGGTACTATAACGCCTCTGAAAAGTACCAGTCCGTAATCTCCAAATTTGTGGTATCATCCAAAACTAATGTAAACTATCAAACAGAAGAATATGTGATTATTACATTTTAACAGAAGTGTAGATAGAACATGTTTAAAGAGAAAGTAAGCAGATATTAACAGTAAATGAACAAGTAGATTAATAATTCATTTTTTACCACTTGTCCTTAATAATTTTGACAAAATAATAGAATGGAAAATGACACAATATGTTACTGCATACGTCAGCAGACTAAATTAGGAGCCTTTTTTTGCTTACTTACTACTAAAAGACAAGTTGTCTAGTATGTTCACTATTTTATTTAAGGACAAACTTGCAATAAGAAAAATATGTTTAACATACCCTAAGATTTTTTGTTAAAATAAAGCCAATAATGCAATTTTTTGTGGTCCCCTTTATTTAGAAAAGTACCGAAAAGTATCTAAATAATTTTGGTACCGGTACTAAAATATTGGTATCGGGACAACACTAGTAGAGACTAAATTACATTTTGGATTACAGCAAATTGAGCTGTGTGAAAAAATTTCAAGTCAACACAATTTCTAGGGTCAAAACGTATTTGTGTTTTTTAATACAGTTTGTCGTTGTTCTAACCGATGCAGTTTTGTTAACTGTGAATAGTGTGTGAGTGCACTGTATTTATAGACGTGTGCATGAGCTTTCTGAGACTTTATCTCCTTTTTCCTTCCGTATCTGTAACCTCTTGACCTACTTTTTAGATGTCAGGGCCATGGCTTCTCTTGGTCCTTGACATTGGTCTCTCTGAAGTTAATTTGTGATCCAAGAACAGCCGCACAACTTTTTAAAGCTTTGTGAACAAATGAGGCCTTGACACTCCCACTGTCTGTTCTCTACTATTCCTTTTCCAGTTATCTGTCCTTGACTCTTGTATGATGTGTTTAGCTTCTTTTGATAGCGTGGCCCTTTTGTGAAGGGAGTGCTACAAAGGCGCCACACTAAAGCCAGCATAACCTCTAAAGTCCACCTCTGAGGCCAATTTAATTTGAATTCAATTTGAGAAAATCTTACATGTGTGGTTGTATCATATATGTTTCAAATATAATTGTATTTTTATTAAAACAAAAACAAAATCACCAGTTTGATAATCATTGCACAAAAGCATCATCCAATGATTACATAGCATTTTGCTTTTTATTTGGGCATATGCAACACATCCAAAATAATGAGCATCATTGAAGGGGACATGTAATTGTAATCTTCCATGTGGTCTAGATAATACGTATTCAATATGCTTTGGTGTAAATTTTGCATAAATGTTGCTCCACAGCAATGTTCCCTCTAAGGTGCGCGCCTGTGCAATTGCGCACTGCTCAAGCGTCCTCTGCGCACGGCAAATCTATGCCACGCACAAAATCAAATAAAAAAATAAGCGCATAACAATTTTCGACACGACACGGACACGACAGAGAAAACAGTTTTCGTCATCATTGTTCAAGTATTGTAACGACTGTCGAGATGCTTTGAGGACATGAATTCCATCCATCACTTTACTGAGCAAAACTCTTTATTGTCAGCCATAAACAAATCACCAAAACATTAGTAAAAAAAATGATATCTAGCAAAGCCGGTCATTTTCTGCAGTACAAACCAGACCGAAACCAACTTTTTTATATCAACAGCAGCCGCTCGCTCTTTCTCACTTACGCCAACACATGCACATATGGCACTTAGCTAGTGATGCGTTTACAGCCACACAAAAAGTCGGACAACTCCAACACCACACATCAAGTGTAATTCCAGGTCGTTACACTATGATTTACCAATCAATTGTGTGCTTATTCTAGTGTCATTTATTAGGAATCTTAATTTCTAAATAATAATCATGAAATGCTGTTAGTATATTAAATAGATACTAATAAAAATATATTTATTACAAACAGGAAGTTGCAGGAATGTACACATGATCCCCTGCTTACATCTCATTGTGCAACATGTGAATGTTTTAATGGGAACTAAATGCAATGTCTGAAAGGGGTACAAATTATTTCCAAAGAAGGACCTCCACTCAGACAAACAAGTACACAGTTCATGAAAAACAATATTTTTTGTTATTGTCATTTTAAGTGGGCCTAAACACATATATTAGAAAATAACCTCATGGAAATGACTGCTGTCATTTGATTATAATAATAAGAGAATGTTGTCTGTCTATCTGTGTTGGCCCTGCGAAGAGGTGGGGACTTGCCCAGGGTGTACCCCACCTTCCGCCCGAATGCAGCTGAGATAGGCTCCAGCACCCCCCGCGACCCCGAAAGGGACAAGCGGTAGAAAATGGATGGATGGATGGAGATTTAACTTGTTATTTAGTCAGGTTTGGGACAAGTTAGCTGCTGGTGTAGCCACAGTGTGCACGTCTGATGTTGCTCCCATGGGCTCCACTGAATGCTCAGGGAGTTTTTGCGTTTGCTCACACACATGAAAAATTAGAGGGAACATTGCTCCACAGTCACTTTTATAACCCGTGTTTTGAGTCCGTCTGCATAATGTTCGATTCTGGAGGCGTTCCCAGATTGAAAATTAAACCATGCCCCACCTTCTTAAAGTATCATAATTTATCTTTTGAAAATGTACACTATTTAAATATATAATTAAAGTCGTCACCGCAATTTTTTCCCCAGACACAGTCAAAAATAAACTTCATAAACATGATATAGATTTACCTGGTCACAACATTAGGTACATTAGTGATTCAGACTCTGCTGGAAAAAGCTCTTTTATCGGCATTTATGTCACCGCATGTTGCACGTCTGAGTTATAATGTACACCTGGTCTTAAGACCAGGTGGAAATATTACTTATCCTACCTTTTCTGTGTTTTCTCAAAGCCTGAAGCAGAGGCTCCTCCCCTTCTGGTTGAAAGCTTGACTTAATGTCTAAATAAGTACGTAAACAGACTGTAAACCCCCGCGAACAGAAGTATCCAAAACTGCGTGCAAGCTCACGCCAATATTGCCAAAACATAACCTCCATAAAGCACATCTACAACACTGTCAACAGTAAAGTGCGTTAAAGTATATTTATAAATTGTGTGTACTGTGTTTGCAAAATTGATATCATGGTAGCAGTATCGCCCGAGAAACAGATTAATTCTATTTCCAATATTTCTATTTCGTAAAACTTCGAACCGTACAAATGCTAGGGAGAGATTTTGCATTCAGACATGATGGATGTGCGGTATAGGAAACAGGACAGGGAACTTTTTGATGAAGAACCTGGATTCTACTGAGCATGATTACAGCGCTTCCCCTACTTTCAATGTTTTTCTTTGCAAACATGCTATCTGCATTCCAGAGCGAGTAAACTATTAGAAGATCATCAGTCTAGTACCGTTTTAGGAAGAAGGAACAGCTCTTTATTATCATTGCACAAGTACAACGAAAGAGGCTAGACCAGGGGTCGGCAACCTTTACCACTCAAAGAGCCATTTTGACAAGTTTCACAAATTAAAGAAACCAATGGGAGCCAAAAAATTTAAAATGAAAAAACACTGCATCCAAAGCTTAATTTGCTTTGTGCTATGTTAACCAGAGGTCTCAGACACACTCCCCGGCCCGCACCTTAATATGAAAATGTAATGTTAGTTCGGCCCGCGAGTTTTGAATGAATGGCGCTTGATAGCGTCATTCTCTTCCCAACCCTCCCAATTTCCCCGGGAGACTACCGAATTTCAGGGTGTGATGGCACTGCTTTTAGCGCCCTCTACAGTCTGCTCAAACAGCGTACCTGCTCGGCCACATGTTGAATGCAGCTTCTGCTTGCACACGTAAGTGACAGCAAGGCAAACTTGTTCAACAGCCACACAGCTTACACTGACGGTGGTCGTATCAAACAACTTTAACACTGTTACGTTACAAATATGTGCCACACTGTGAACCCACACCAAAAAAGAATGACAAACACATTTCTGGAGAACATCCGCACCGTAACACAACATAAACACAACACAACAAATACCCAGAATCCTATGCAGCCCTAACTCTTCCGCTCAACAGACGCAAGGATGGGGGGGAGGGGGGGGGGGTGATGTGTGGGGGGGTTTGGTGGTAGCGGGGGTGTATAATGTAGACCGGAAGAGTTAGGGCTGCATGGGATTCCGTCAGTGTAAGCTGTGTGGCTGTTGAACAAGTATGCTTTGCTGTCTCCTACGTGTACAAGTAAAAGCTACATACAACATGTAGCTGGGCTGGCACACTGTTTGTGCGCCGTGTATTTCTTGAATCTCCGGCACTTAGCTTTGTATGGACTCATTGATCGTTTACAAACTGAGTTCGGAGAGGAAGTGACGCCAGAAAGACCGCGCCCCACACAGGAAGTGACGTCAGAAAGAACGCGCCACAGCCAGCTTCATAATAAAGCGATTTCGTAACTCGGACCTTACCACTGGAAATATGGAGGCCAAGTCATCCAGACATGCCCGTGTTTCTCCTTCCGTCTGTACAGACGCTTGTGGAAATCACACATGAATACCTTGAGAGAAGAAAACGTGCGATTGCAGTTATTTTCGGATACAACACTTCTCAGACGGCAAGAGAACTTTCGAATGTCTAGGTCAGCTGTGATTCTACTTCCCGGAAAACTTTGTCCATTTGTCGAAAGAGAGACAATGAGAAGGCGGGCTCCCATGGATGTGATAAAAACAAATTATTGACTACGAGGGGAAGACTACAAAAACGGTGAATGCTTTTGGACTGGCAAAGCAGACTGTATCAGTTATTGTCCGCCATGTATGTCGCAGACTCAACGTCTAGGTCCAGAGTATATAAAGTCACCAAAAAGGAATGGACAATGAAGGTGAAGGCAAAAGAGTGAGGAGTGTCCTGACCAGATATCTAGATCCCTAATTTGATTTATGTAAAATGTTATTTATCACATTGTTTACCTTAACACGTCCATTAAAGATTTCATTAAGTAATAATGTCTCAGGTGGGATTCACTACAATAGGGCCCCACAACACACTGGATTCCAGTTAATATAAATACCACAACACTGGATATTGTTCAGATACGTTAAATTCAAGAACTTGCACACAAAGCAACACTGGAGGTGACTATGACGTGCGCATTTTCCGCGCATGCGTACTAGGTTGCGTTGCGCCGGCGGACGGTGGGGGCGTGGGGGTTTTAAATGACCATTGTGTGTGGACAAGGATAAGGCTAGGTGGGGTTTAACCTGGATTAGTGTAGAAGGGGACTTAGATCAATCTATCAAACAAAACAAAAAAAATCTGCCCAGGCCCCTCTGCATGGCATTGCAATGCTGCTACCTTGGACGCTGCAGTAACATCCATGAGAATGTTGTAATTGGCTATCATGGCACAAATGCACGATTATTTCCACATAATCACAAGGGAATGGGAGCGGCGGGGAGGGTTATGCAGTGGGGACATCACCTTCACGCAATGCTGGAAAAGGTTACCTTTCACTTTTCATTTGGGGGGTTTTGCCTCTGAAATGTTGAGTTGAAGTCCATGATCAAAACATGGATTTATTGATTGATTTCAGAATTCATTGTAGAGCCTTAGCTCAGATTAAATATGACAACCTAGATTCACCTGCAAAGGGCGCATATTATAGTATCATTCAACAGTTTTATGTAAGTCTCAGAGGTACCACAATTTGGAACAATCTAGCCGTGTTGCTGTATTCAGACAAAGTGCTGTTATAAAAGCCCTACTGGGAACACTCCATTTTGTTTGTCTGCAATTTTCACAAAACAGTTATCTGCTTTTTACATGTAGACTGTAACTCTGCACTTGTCCAGCGTAATAGATGCCATATATCACATACAACCACCTAACTATGAAGGGGACAGGAGGACACAGACGTTAGCAACATTAGCATAGTTACAGTAGGTGAGCTAAAGTGCTAACGTTACACTCACAGGTTATCTTATTTGCTGGAGAAAAAGAAAATGATCAAACTCACAGCTTGACAGTTGAAGAATGGATAGTTGGTGGAGCCCCAGGCTTTATTTTAAGCGACAGTTTGAGTGTCTCTTCTCTCAAAAGTAGAGAAAACAAGTGAAAGAGATGATAGATTTTTCTTATGTTTAGTGCTCACAGGTATGATTCTTTTAGAACATTATTACCTCCGCTAGGAGGTTATGTACTTGTTGCCGTTGGTCTGTCGGCCAATTGATACATTAGCAAAATAACTCAGAGTTGCACGGACATTTTCAGGAAATGTCTGAAATGGCATAAGTAACATTCAGTTTAGGCCTTATCCAGACAATTTCTACATTGCATCATAACTTCTATGTTAGCAGCCCCCACAGAGACGAATATGGTAGAAACAGACAAGAGTGGGGACGGTGTGGCGAAGTTGGGAGAGTGGCCGTGCCAGCAATCTGAGGGTTACTGGTTCAATCCCCACCTTCTACCATCCTAGTCACGTCCGTTGTGTCCTTGAGCAAGACACTTCACCCTTGCTCCTGATGGGACTGGTTACCGCCATCAGTGTGTGAATGTGTCTGTGTGAATGGGTGAATGTGGAAAATAGTGTCAAAGCGCTTTGAGTTCCTTAAAAAAAAAGGTATAAAAGTGCAATACAAGTACGACCCATTTACCATTTACCATTTGCTCCGGTTCTTTAATTCCGCTATAGATAAATTATATGCAGATTTTCATATACCTTTTAGGAAATGTCAGAAATAGGATAAGGAACAAGTCATTCAATTTTGGGGATGTTCCTTATTTCTACTAAGTTACCTCACGTTTATGTTACAAGCTTCAGCTTTTGTGTGTCTGTATGTACACTATATTCCCAAAAGTATTTGGCCTCCTGCCTCAACTCACATATGAACTTGAAGTGCCATCCCATTCCTAACCCATAGGGTTCAATATGATGTTGGTCCACCTTTTGCAGCTATTACAGCTTCAACTCTTCTGGGAAGGCTGTCCACAAGGTTGCGGAGTGTGTTTATAGGAATTTTCGACCATTCTTCCAAAAGCGCATCGGTGAGGTCACACACTGATATTGGTTGAGAAGGCCTGGCTCTCAGTCTCCGTTCTAATTCATCCCAAAGGTGTTCTATCGGGTTCAGGTCAGGACTCTGTGCAGGCCAGTCAAGTTCATCCACACCAGACTCTTTATGGACCTTGCTTTGTGCACTGGTGCACAGTCACGTTGGAAGAGGAATGGGAAAACTGTTCCCACAAGGTTGGGAGCATGGAATTGTCCAAAATGTTTTGGTATCCTGGAGCATTCAAAGTTCCTTTCACTGGAACTAAGAGGCCAAGCCTAACTCCTGAAAAACAACCCCACACCATTATTCCTCCTACACTAAATTTCACACTCAGCACAATGCAGTCCGAAATGTACCGTTCTCCTGGCAACCTCCAAACCCAGACTCATCCATCAGATTGCCAGATGGAAAAGTGTGACTCATCACTCCAGAGAAGGCGTCTCCACTGCTCTAGAGTCCAGCGGCGACGTGCTTTACACCACTGCATCCGACACTTTGCATTGGACTTGGTGATGTATGGCGTAGATGCAGCTGTACAGCCATGGAAACCCATTCCCTGAAGCTCTCTGCGTACTGTACGTGGGCTAATTGGAAGGTCACATGAAGTTTGAAGCTCTGTAGCAACTCTTTGCACCATGCGCTTCAGCATCCGCTGACCCCCCTCTGTCAGTTTACGTGGCCTACCACTTCGTGGCTGAGTTGCTGTTGTTCCCAAACTCTTCAATTTTCTTATAATAAAGCCCACAGTTGACTTTGGAATATTTAGGAGTGAGGAAATTTCACGACTGGATTTGTTGCACAGGTGGCATCCTATGACAGTTCCACGCTGGAAATCACTGAGCTCCTGAGAGCGGCCCATTCTTTCACAAATGTTTGTAGAAACAGTCTCCATGTCTAAGTGCTTGATTTTATACACCTGTGGCCGGGCCAAGTGATTAGGACACCTGATTCTGATCATTTGGATGGGTGGCCAAATACTTTTGGCAATATAGTGTATATATGCTAACGGCTCCGCCTCCATCGGCAGAGACAAAGACACTGAATAACTGACTAGAGGCTTCTCTCTGTTTCTTATGTTGTGCAATAATTAGCTCAAACAGTTACTGATGTATTTTCATATACCTTTTAGGAAATGTCAGAAATTGAATTAGGAACATGTGATTCCTTTTTGGGTTTGGATTCAGGACCTTTTGACTAATGCTTGGATTTGAACGACGTCACTACCGTCTCACGTCCGGCTTATTGAATATGCGTGGTGGTCAAGCAGCGTCTGTTCTCAATGGGTACTAGGCGCCATTTAGCCTTTCTTGAAGAATAATGCCGTATGCTTACCTTGTTTTAGGCTGTACGATCCATTTAAATCGCAAAAAGGATAAACGTGTCTTCAAAGTTCCCCCGAGAGGTAATCAAGAAGTGCGGAAGAGTGCAATGTTTTACAAAAGATGACTGCAAAAGGGGCATGCACTCCAATCAAAGGGAGCAGAGTGGAAGAACACACCAGTTTGCGGTGACCACGTCGTTAAAGATTTGTTTGTTATATTTTTCCTATACTTTATTCGTTTAATATTTTCCATTGAAGTATTATTTTGATATTATTTGTATTTTATTTTTTGACAAACAGAAACTAGAAAGTCAGAATCAATGATACTTTGTCTGGAAAAGGCACTTCTACATCTCCCCTCTTGTTTATTTTGTACACAAATATGCCAGAGTACATGTGACAACAGTACAACAATCAAATATGGTGATGATTCAGTAATTGTTAGTTTGTTAAATGGATATGCAGTCACGGGTGGCAGTTGTCGGGTGCTAGTTTGTTTACATGGTCACGTCCTCCCAGTACCAAGGCGCAAAGTAGAATCATGAAATGCAACTTTACCCGAGGCAAACAATGCATGATTTAGCCGTGAGTGTTGATATCAATTTCCTTGACCCAGCAACACCCAAATAAGTTGTAGACATCCATTTTATCCTTGATATCACTCGACAAATCTTTTTTTGATAAAGTATAGGGATCTATTTCATTGCATAGTTGGATTTTTTTTTTTTTTTACCTGTATTTGCTTTTAATGTAAAGATCTAGACCCCTTGCATACTGAGATGGTTTCTGCGATGCTTGCAACACAACAGCCATCTTGGCTTGGTTGACCACCACTGTTTTTCACTTTCAAAATACAAGCAATTGGGAGACAGAGCCTAGCACGGGGGTCAGCAACCCGCGGCTCTTTAGGGCCTCCTTGGAGCATTTTTAAAAAAGGATTGGAAATGGAAAAAGATGGGGGATAAATCCTTTTTTTTTGTTTTAGTATGTTTTTTGTTTGCGGACAAACATGACACAAACCTTCCCAATTGTTAGAAAGCCCACTGTTTAATATATGTGTGTGTGTATGCTTCACTGATGAGAGTATTTGGTGAACATGGTTTTGTCCTACTAATTTCAGCGGTTCTTGAACTCACCATAGTGTGGACTGTGACGTTTGTTTGCGTGTAAAATCTTCCATTCCTTTTTTGTCTCATTTTGTCCACCAAACATTTTATGCTGTGCGTGAATGCACAAAAGTGAGCTTTGTTGATGTTATTGACTTGTTGGAGTGCTAATCAGGCATTTTTGGTCAGTGCATGACTGCAAGCTAATCAATGCTAACATGCTATTTAGGCTAGCGGTAAGTACATATTGCATCATTACGCCTCATTTGTATTTGAGCTCATTTAATTTCCTTTACTTTTATCCTCTTTGTATACAATTTAGTTTTGCATGCCTCATGACACATTATCTGTATGTAATACTGGCTGCATTTCAGATAGTTGTTGGTGTGCCATGTTGTTCCAGACCACAGCAAACATTACCTAGCTTGTCAAAGATTGTAATAAATCTATTAAAAAAAGACAGCCTGCCGTTTCCTTTAACTTGGACACACACATCTATACCTTTGGCCATTAAAAAACAGTAATTTCCAGGAGTTATCTCACCTTCTGAGTAGCCTCTGATTTACTAATGTTTTCTAATGTTGTAAAAATGTGTACAATACATTTTAAAATTCAACATTTCTGTCAACAAAGATTTCCTTCAGCCTGCGACACATAGTCATTTTGATAGTAGGCAATTATAGCTAATATAGACACTTGCATCATTATAAGAATTATATATGGCTTTTAATTTTTTGCTGCTCCAGACATAATTGTTTTTTGCATTTTTGGTCCAATATGGCTCTTTCAACATTGCTGACCCCTGGCCTAGCAAAAGTCTGCACACTCTCCGTGTGCTTTAATAAGTGACGTGCTATGTAACTGAAAGTCCATACACCCATTTTGCTGTATCGTGATAGTATTGTTTATAAATGTCAAAATATCGTAAAAATATCACCTTGTGAATTACTTAATCCAGTAGGTCGATTATATTAGGTTACTGGTGCATTATGAGCAGTTGGCAATATTTGCCAGCTACCTCAGCATCACCTGAATCAGCTGTTATTAACATTTTTTAATGAGATGAGCGTTTAAAGTGTGTGATTTTGTACTGCACAAGCTCTATGGGGCCGGTGTTATTAGCATATTAATTTGAATTTCCCAACAGATGTACCTAGCATATGTATCACGGTTGGGTGTGTGGAATCTACTTTTACACTGGGTTTACAGTGTATTCGGCCATGGTCTAAGGCTGCATTAAGCCTGGGTGATATGGCCTAAAAATAAAATCCCAGATTTTTTCCCCAAAAAAATTGATTTCCGATTTTTTCCCCCTACTTTAAAAAAAATAAAAAATATATTGAATACAAATGACAAATAATTCAAAACAAGTTTTCTTTTATTTAATCAAAAACTAGTAGTTTGAAATGACACTGCATACACTGCATTTTACTGTTAGCAAAATGTTTATTTGTATAATGTTGTTCTTTTAAGACCAGATATAAATTGTATTTCCTATGGAATATTTTTCAAATAATTAAATTTAGAGCTTCCATAGGGAAGTAATACTTCTGCTTGAATATAATACTTTTGTTAACAAATATATAGCATTGCACGTTTTGCATGCAAATAATCTCCAACATTGAGGTCGATAAAGTGCAAACCTTAAACTTCCGTCTTGAATAACATACTATGTTGTAACATGTAGTATTAAACAAATAAATAATGAAGTAAAACATTGAGTAAGTGGATCAAGTAAACACAGCATTTTTCATTCACACATCTTGACGGTGTGCAAAGCTTTAGTGATCGCTTTATGCATTGTGCTTCTTTCTCATCATACATGGCATTGTCATACATACCTGGTGTAAATGATTCCACCATAGTAAGGTGATTTTTCGCCCTATACTTTTTTTGTTGTCGCGCCTAATTCTCCTCGTAAAGTGTTGTATTTCCCACACCTCTGATGCCTTTTTGAAACAAACTTTGCACTTGTTCCAGGCCTGTTGCCACAAAACCAAAGTACTGACAACACTTTTCTTTTCTTTGGAACAAACTCATTAGTGTTCGCATTAGCCATGTATTGCTATGTGTGTAAGGAAGTAATGGGATGGCACAAATTACGGAAGCTTCTGAGGGGCAAAAAGTATGCCGGAGCAAGAAGAGAAAAATTATAGATGTTAAAATTTTTAAATCATCTGCAACAAAAAACTTAAATATATCGATATAATCAGTATATTGCTCAGGTCTAGACTGCATCCACACTTGTAATCGGTATTTGGTTCGAACCAAAATTTCAAAATGCTCTTTTTGTGTCATTTGTTTACTTGATTTGAGAGCTTTTGTGACTTTTTATGTGACGTAACTAAAACATTTAAAAAATGCTGCGTTGAATACAAAAGTTACTATATATTCTGCTGTATTTACTGTACCAGCTTAGATTTTGCAAAACAACTTCTAAAATATACTTTTAAAAAGCATTGTTGTTTTCCATTTCATGTTCTCTTAGATATTTGTCGTTTACTTTTGCTGTCATTTTAACACTAGTCTGTTTCTTTAAAGTTTGTTTAAAACACCTTTATTTAGACTAGTTGCAAACCTATTTGTTTTACACAAAAGGAGCATGATGTTATGGTCAGGAATAGACTTTGACTTAGACTTCCTTTTTATTGTCATTCAAACTTGAACTTTACAGTACAGATAAGAACGAAATGTCGTTGCTTTAGCTCATTGTAGTGCTGGATAAAAGAGCAATAAGGAAAAGCAATAATAACTGCAATAATGTAGTTATTCATTTTTTCAGGTCAATGCCAATAAATAATGTTCAGACACTTTTTAAATGTGTTCATGCTACGTGTTTGGCAAAGCATGTATGTCTGTGTGTTGTGAAACAGAGTAATATGCATACGTTCATCGTAAATTTGGTTGAACGCGGGAGAATCAGAAGCAGCAAATAAACACAAATTTCATTCATCCGTCCATACATTTTCTACCGCTTGTCCCTCTCAAGGTTGCGGGGGGACAGTAGCCTTTCATTTGTTAATAAATGTCCGCCTCCAATAAATAAACAGGAAACACTGCATACACTTCCTCTTTTTTTACTGTGCATGTGACGTAAGCGCGTTAGACCACGTTTAAAGTTGTTATACCTTTTCGACACCCATTAAATAAAAGATTCATTGAGGTAGAGAAAATAATATATATATTTTTTTGTAAAGAAGTAATACTGTAAAATGTGCTTTAACTTACAGTTGTGTAGATGTCATGATCAATGACTCGCCTTCTGATGGCATCATTAAGTGTCAAAAATGAAATGTGTTTCCCAGGTATACACAAATTACATTATTTGTTAATCAATTATTTAAATTCATACATTTTTAATGCGGCGGTGAGAAATCTAACTTCCTTATCTCACAAGGAAAAGCATCTGATTGTCTTTTTTTCATAACTAAATCCCGGCCCTTCTTTCATAGGTATGCTGTTTACGAGCAGTGATTGGGTATATTCTGAACTTGTCCCGCCTAATTACAAGACAAAGAAAATATGATTGGATTTCGTTTCTGTCAACATTTCCATCCCTTTTCTATTAGTTGACTAAAATGTCAGTTAATTGGGTCATCGTTTTCTTTAACGTGCATTTGTTTTGATTAGTAATCGTCTTATCATGTGCCGTCTCACCCTAAAACCAGACTGAAACTTCTCAAAAATATTGCATTTATTTAAAAAATCCAATACTTGTTTAAAAACATTTTTTTGAATTTTACTTAAAAATGGTAAGTTTAATACAGGTCTGTAATTCTTAAAATTGTCAGCATCCACATTGCTCTTCTTTAGCAGGGGTCTCACCGCCGCTTTTTTAATAGCAGCATGAAAGAAGCGAGCAATTTAAGATGTTTAAAATCTCTCTCAAAGAACCATAGAATATTCTAAAAAAAATTGGTTGGAATTGAATTTTAGCGACATGTCGTGGGTTTTATTGTATAAAGAACCCTATTAAGCATCTCAGCATTAACCTTGACAAAACTGTCCAGCGTTTCCTTCGGTAAAAACAGACACTCAGATGAATTAAAAGCAGTGTGAAGAAATAAAATGTCACATCTGATGGTGTTTATTTTTTTTCTGAAGTGGTCTGCAAACTGCTCACAAAGGAAGTCTGTAGGCGTGTGAGGTATATTATTAAAATCAGTGTTAAAAAAATGATTAATTGTTGCAAAAAGGACTCTGGGGTTATATTCATTATTTTTGGCGGGCATTGTTGGCGTCGTACTCTGTTCAGCGGTCCTTGAACGCACCGTAAAACTCACCTCTGTCTCTTTTTCTCTGTGTAATAACGATCACTCTGAGATACACTAAAAGAGCACAGCTTGTAGTTTCAATGTGTACAATTGAATACCTTAGTTCAGGGGTCCGGAACCTTTTTGGTTGAGAGAGCCATGAAAGCCAAATATTTTAAAATGTATTTCCCCCTGAGCCATATAATATTTTTCAACACTGAATACAACTAAATGCGTGCATTTTTAAGTAAGACCAACATTTTTAGAGTATAATAAGTCTCTTTTCCTTTAATAACATTGTTATTCTGAAGCTAACCAATAATAAATCAAATACTTCTTACCATTAATGCGACTTCTTGAACAGGTGCGGTAGAAATGGATGGATGGTTTAAAATGCATGAGAATGTTTTATATTTTGAACGTTATTTTTAACACTGTGATTACCAGCGGAATTATTCATTACTTATCGCGTTAAGCAATGTCAGCTAAGAGTTATCCGAGAGCCAGATGCAGTCATTAAAAGAGCCACATCTGGCTCGAGAGCCATAGGTTCCCTACCTCTGCCTTAGTTGCTCAGACAGTAATGTGTTTGTGTAAGTTAAGATTGAGGTATGTCGTTTCTTATTGTGGAAATACTTTGTCTCTTGTTTTCATGTTAGCATTTTAGCTATCGAGCTGGCGCCAGTCAGTCCCTGAGTTTATCACAGTGCAGTTAATCATGTATTTTAAAATTTTTTAATTTAAATTGGTATTACTAACCATCGGGAGTTTTACCGTGGTTATCATTATTACCGTTTATCGTTACATCTCTAGTCTGATCTTTGCTGCACGTAGCATTCACATTTAAACTCAAGTAAACCAAAACTTGTTCTCCCGCAAGCAGAGCAAGCACTAGTTTGGTACACACCAGGGTTAAGACGCTCTCGTTTACGGTTTACCAAACAAACTGTACTTGAAAACGCAACATCATTTCTTTTAAAGGACCAAACCAGCGTAAACACACCCATATTCAGGCCATGTCTACACTAAATCGTTTAACCCCTTAAACGAATAATTATTTAGCCTAAGCCCCGTTTCAGCCACAGTAAACCAGCGTTTAAGGTCCCCCTCCTCGGACAAATTTTTACACGGGTAAGTGCGCCGTGTATTTCTTGAATCTTCGACACTTGGCTTTGTATGGACTCATTAATCGCTTACAAACTGAGTTCGGAGAGGAAGTGACGCCAGAAAGACTGTGCCTACACAGGAAGTGATGCCAGGAAGACCGCGCCCCACACAGAAAGAGACATCAGAAAGAACGTACCACAGCCAGCTTCATAACAAAGATGGAGGCGGATCATCCAGACATGCCCGTGTTTCTCCTTTTTGTACATGTACATGCGCTTTTGGAAGTCACAAATCAATACATTAAGAGTAGGCAACGGGCTATTGCAGCTATTCGGGATACAACACATCTCAGACGGCAAGAGAACTTTCCAAGTCCAGGTCAGCTGTGATTCTACTTAGCGAAAAACTTTGTCCCTTCCTTCCGTGGATGTAATACGGACAGTGTGTGACTACAAATATTGCTTGGAAATGGAAATGGAAAATGAAGGTGAAGGCAAAAGAGTTTATTTAGATCCCTCGATTAATTGTTGTAATTGTTGTAGATTGAATTAATGTATGATGGCTCAGGTGTGATTCACTACAATAGGGCCCCACAGCACACTGGATTCTAGTTAGTTGAAATACTACAACACTGGATATTGTTCAAAGGAGATACGTTTTAATTTAAAAACGTTCACACAAAACACAGCAAACAAATTTAAATTGCACAGCAAACTATTTACAATATAGCTCTTTTAAATAACAACTTCACAGTGAAGTAAAGTCATCTACTGGAGAGCTTGGAGCGGATGGACGCTCAAGTGGATTTTTAACTATTTAACTATGTCGCGTTGCGCCGACGGACATAGAGGAGCGGGGGTCTTAAACTGTGGCATTGTTGTGTGTGGACACGGATAAGGTTATGTGTGATTTACCCTGGATAACCTTATCCGGCTCAGTGTAAACGGGGCCTCAGTGGGCTGCCTCATCAGTGATGCTCAGCAGGGGAGATCTACACTCAATTATGAGTGAGACGTCTGTCCGCTGACTGACAGCTCGCCGCAGTGTGACGAAGCGGAATGTGTGTTTGTGGACATGGCGACAGTAGTGTCGCAGAACCTCGGCCACTAAAGCCGCCGGGATGTGCGAGGAAAATGGCGAGCCAGACACAGTGATAAGAATCTATCTCCATCTGGACTCCTGCCTGGTGTGCAGCTTAAGAGTCGCTACAAGAGGGCCGGGTGGGGGAATGAAACAGAGAGGTGAGGGTGAGGGCAGGCAAGGGAAAGCTGCCAGTGTGTCCCTACAAGGAGAGACGGCAGAGATAAAATGCCTCACGCACACACAGTCCTCCAGTCCTGATCAATAGCAACAGACTCAGAAATACAACTTCCCTTGTCTGTTCATCTCTACTTTCTAACCTCCATCCACCAATCCCACTATTTCTCCACTTGCCAACACACGACTTCCCACTCATCTCTCCAAAGATGCTTATCTGCATTTTTCCCCGCACTCCATTCTTTCACCTTGGTGTCTATTCAATCTGTGGCTCCCTCCATCGTTCTGCACTATGGTGCTTCAATCAGCCCTATTGACAAAACGGTGCCTACCTGGCCAGCGCCAGCTTAAGGCTGAGCGAGGCGCAGACCAGGGATAAATTGACTCTGGAGATTTGAATTGATGGAGAGAGCAGGAGTCAGAAAGAGGGTGACAAATTTGGGAGATTGTCAGTGACTAGGTTCAACAAGGGCAATGTGTTTCAGGAGAATTTGGGAGGAAATCTCCATGAGAAGTTACTGATTATGTTTCGGTATATATTTTAGGACCAAAAAACGGAACAAACCTTGACTGGTAATCTAGCAAAAATGTTCTATAAAGTTTGACTCTATTGACCTACTCAGTGGCCTAGTGGTTAGAGTGTCCACCCTGAGATCGGTAGGTTGTGAGTTCAAACCCCGGCTGAGTCATACCAAAGACTATAAAAATGGGACCCATTACCTCCCTGCTTGGCACTCAGCATCAAGGGTTGGAATTGGGGGTTAAATCACCAAAATGATTCCCGGGCGCAGCCACAGCTGCTGCCCACTGCTCCCCTCACCTCCCAGGGGGTGAACAAAGGGATGGGTCAAATGCAGAGGACAAATTTCACCACACCTAGTGTGTGTGTAAAAATCATTGGAACTATTTTGTCAACCTTTATAATGGAAATGTTAATAAATATATTAAACTGTACTGACAGTAGGTAATGTTTGGCAGACTACTATATAGGGGAGATTCCCAATCAATTTGCATCAAGCTCTCGTCATTCTTGCCTTCACAAAAAACAGTACATTAGAGCAGTGTTTTTCAACCCCTGTGCCGTGAGATACAGTCTGGTGTGCCATGGGAGATTATGCAGTTTCACGTATTTGGGTTAAAAATATTTTTTGCAAACCAGTAATTATAATCTGCAAATAATGTGCCGTTGTTGAGATTCGGTGCTGTCTAGAGTTTGGCAGAGTAATAACCATGTTATACCATACCATATCGGTAGGTGGCAGCCGGTAGCTAATTGCTTTGTAGATGTCGGGAACACGTCGTGTGAGACGGCGATGGTTTGTCGTGATCACAATATGCAGGCGACAGCGGGAGGCAGGGTGCAGCTAAAAAGGTATCTAATGCTTAAACCAAAAATAAAGAAAAGGTGAGTGGCCCTAAGAAAAGGCATTAAAGCTTAAGGATGGCTATGTAGAACTAAACTAAAACTGAACTGGCTACAAAGTAAACAAAAACAGAATGCTGGACGACAGCAAAAACTTACAGCGTGTGGAGCAGAGACGGCGTCCACAAAGTACATCCGTACATGACATGACAATGTCCACACAAAAAAAGATAGCAACAACTTAAATATTCTTGATTGCTAAAACAAAGCAGGTGCGGGGAATAGTGCTCAAAGGAAGACATGAAACTGCAACAGGAAAAGCCACCAAAATAGGAGCGCAAGACAAGAACTAAAACACTACACACGGGAAAACACCAAAAAACTCAAAATAAGTCATGGCGTCATGTGACAGGTCGTGACAGTACACTTACTTTGAGACAAGAGCTATAGTGATACATGGTTGGTTATGGTTTAAATTCATATCCAACAATTGCGACAACAACTAATTATTGTCTACTGAGTTTCATTTTTTAATGATTTCTGCTGGTGGTGTGCCTCCGAATTTTTTAAATGAAAAAAATGTGCCTTAGCTCAACAAAGGTTGAAGAACACTGCATTAGAGATATGACAATAAACATGGCAAAAAGGACAGTAAGCCCACTTACAGTTTATAATGAGGACATAGTGAGCAGAACAGGTGGTTGTGAGACTTGACTGATGTCTACCCAAAACTGGACTTGAGGCGGTGGTCATGTAAAACTATGTATACACTGTATCTATGGTACGGTCTCCAGGAGACTTTAAGAGATCTATTACTTTTTACCGTGTGTTTGTTCATATTTAGCTTCAGTGTTTGCGCTATCCTTATCAAATATGATAGATATAAATCAATTCCGTTTGTGTGCCACATCAAAAGTTAAAATATTAATATTTTGGGACATTTATAATCAAAACATAGTACCATATGTAACCCTAAACCTACTACTGTGACTGCTTATCTGTGCTAAGGAGTTTGAGTCTAATATGTTGGGATATTTTACTATGAGAACACCGATTAAGGTTTTTGTACCAAACTTAGGCCCCGTTTACACTAAACCGGATAAGGGTACACAGGGTAAATCACACCTAACCTTTTCCGTGTCCACACACAATGCCACCGTTTAAGACCCCCTCCCCCTCCGTCCACTGGTGCAACACGAGCTAGTATGCATGTGCGGAAAATGTGCACGTCATAGTCACCTCCAGTGTTGCTTTGTGTGCAAGTTCTTAAATTAAATTTAACTTATCTGAACAATATCCAGTGTTGTGGTATTTCAATTAACTGGAATCCAGTGTGCTGTGGGGCCCTTTTGTAGTGAATCACACCTGAGCCATCACACATGAATCAAATCTTTAATCGACATGAGAAAGTAGACAATGCAATAAAGAACATTTTACATAAATCAAACTAAGGATCCTCACTCTTTTGTCTTCACCTTCATTGTCCCTTGTTTTTGGTGAGTTTATATCCTCTGGACCTAGACGTTGAGTCCGCGACATACATGGCGGACAATAACTGATACAGTCTGCTTTGCCAGTCCAAAAGCATTCACCGTTTTGCGTAGTTAGTCTTCCCTCGACGGCCAGGTAATACAAAGCACACGCTACCTTTTTTATCACATCCACGGGAGCTCGCATTCTCGTTGTCTCTCCTTCGACAAATGGACGAAGATTTTCGCTCAGCTGACCTGGACATTGGAAAGTTCTCTTGCCGTCTGACAAGTGTTGTATCCCAAATAGCTGCATTTGCTTTCTCTTAATGTATTCATGTGTGATTTCCACAAGCGTCTGTACATGTAGAAGAAGGAGAAACACGGGCATGTCTGGATGACTCGCCTCCATACTTCCAGTGGTTAGCTTTGAGTTACGAAACCGCTTTATTTTGAAGCTGGCTGTGGCGTGTTCTTTCTGAAGTCACTTCCTGTATGAGGCGCAGTCTTTCTGGCGTCACCTCCTCTCCGGACTCAGTTTGTAAACGATCAATGAGTCCATACAAAGCAAAGTGCCGGAGATTCCAGAAACACACGGCGCACTTAGCCGTGTAAAAATTTGTCCGAGGAGGGGGACCTTAAACGCTGGTTTAGTGTGGCTTAGGCTAAATAATTATTCGTTTAAGGGGTTAAACGACTTAGTGTAGACATGGCCTTAATGCAACTCTACCACTGCGACGACCGGCATTCCTACATGAGTGTTCTGAAAAGTGAAATGGTACAAAAGGGCATTTTGAGATTTTTTAAATGGTACTATAACTGCAAAATATGTGTACCATACATAACTGAACTGAACTGAATCGAACCGAACCAAAATCTAAACCAAAATCGAGGTTGAAGGTTAAGGTTGTGACTCTTACCATAATCGCCTAGCCATACTACAGGTTGCATATTTTGTGACTCTTTGTGTTGGGAACACTAAACAAATCTGTACCCAACTGAATTGAACTTAATTGCAAACA
Organism: Entelurus aequoreus; assembly: GCF_033978785.1. Classification (NCBI taxonomy): domain Eukaryota; kingdom Metazoa; phylum Chordata; class Actinopteri; order Syngnathiformes; family Syngnathidae; genus Entelurus; species Entelurus aequoreus. Next base: position 16,423,757 of record NC_084744.1, on the reverse strand, counting down.
TACTAAAAAGTAAAAGCATTCAATCAATTATTTTTCAGACATTCACAAAGGCAATGTGAATCTTACCGAACTGCACTTCTTGGCGGATTAAGGGTTGGACATGTGAAAAACCTAAAGGACAGTAATCTTGTGTTCCCATTGATTAGCTTATAACCGGGTCACATTCTGACATGTCATTGAATTTATTTTTTTCTCCGATGAGGATGGGGAAAAAAGAAGTAGGCCATAAATATGAAGAAAATCAATTGTTCAACTGGAGAAATGTGGCATCTTGCAGGCGCCTGTTTAAAAAAAATGATTTGCCCGCCAGCTTTAGAGAGCCTCAATTGAAATTCTCCACCATTTTTCTCCCTATTTAAGTCTTCTCCATTTGTAAAGGCTACCGGCAATTGGAAACCGTATGATGGGAAGTTACCGTGTAAGCAGCCACATTGGGTGGAGACTATTTAAAATGCACCTATGTGTTGCCGGTTGTGTGAGTGATAAAGCCTGGGGTGTAACCAATCACATTGCACTCGAGTAGAAGAGCTCATTATTTGTTGGTCACACACGAGTCGGCATCGCCCCACTAACCATCTTCACTGCTGCTTCTGCCTCTGTCTCCTTTGTCTTTAATTCAGCATTCATTCTGCTTTTATACACTTGTCACTTTCAGTATTCCCCAAATTCTCACGTTTTAAAAAAGATGGGCATTTTCTTTCTCTGTGTAATTAAGCTTTCGCCAATGAATGAATTGCTTTCTGCTGTGGGCTTCCAAAAAATGTGAGGGGCTTGATTCTTGTGTGTCTGCCAGCACTGGTTGACTCCTATGGTGCTTTTTTACAACAGCGACGGGTGAAATGTGACTTCTTGAGCTTAAGCAGTGTGATACTCGGTCGTCCCACCGCTTGTTGGACTCGCTCACACACAGCCTGGTGCGTAGGATAAGGACGGCCATGTCAGCCTGTTGTCCTTTTCTTCGCCAATCTGATGTGTAGGAGGAAGTCGAAGTGACTTCAGTGGGGACAAGCATGCAACAGATGGAGCTTAGTCAATTGCCCTGGACCCAAACATTGCAAGGTTTTGCTTCTGCGAATGTAAGTTGGTGTTAGTCCACCATTCCAAGAGCTGTAAATCTAGCAGAACCACTGCAATAGGAGTACACGTGACCTTTGAACCCAAAGGCCTGAAGTTAAATGCTGGGATCGCTATGGAAACAAAAAACGAACACAAAACAACTGAGTATTAGACATACGTAAGACATTTACAAAAAAACAAGGGAAATTACATCCACTAGTGTTGTCCCGATACCAATATTTTGGTACCGGTACCAAAATGATTTCAATACTTTTCGGTACGTTTCTAAATAAAGGGGATCACAAAAAATTGCATTATTGGCTTTATTTTAACAAAAAATCTTAAGTTACATTAAATATATGTTTCTTATTGCAAGTGTGTCCTTAAATAAAATAGTAAACATACAAGACAACTTGTCTTTTATTAGTATGTAAACAAACAAAGACTCCTAATTAGTCTGCTGATATATGCAGTAACATATTGTGTCATTATCCATGCTGTTATTTTGTCACAATTATCGGATAAGTGGTCGAAAATTAATTATTAATCTACTTGTTCATTTACTTGTTCTTTTTAATTTTCCTGAGGGAACTCTCTTGAAGGAATCAATAAAGTTATATCTATCTATCTATCTATCTATCTATCTATCTATCTATCTATCTATCTATCTATCTATCTATCTATCTATCTATCTATCTATCTATCTATCTATCTATCTATCTATCTATCTATCTATCTATCTATCTATCTAATGTTAATATCTGCTTTATTTATCTTTTAACATGTTCTATCAACACTTCTGTTAAAATGTAATAATCACTTATTCTTCTGTTGTTTGATACTTTACATTAGTTTTGGATTGTAGCACAAATTTGGGTATCAATCCGATACCAAGTCGTTACAGGATCGTACATTGGTCATATTCAAAGTCCTCATGTGTCCAGGGACATATTTCCTGATTTTATAAATATAATATCCAATTTTTTAAAAAGGAAAGAAGATGTTGTGATGCCAAAAAATATTTATGTAATCATAGTAGTATCGACTAGATACGACCCTGTACTTGGTATCATTACAGTGGATGTCAGGAGTAGATCCACCAATGGTGTTTGTTTACATTTTGACGCCGGTGAGCTACGGTGTGTAGTGAAGCATGTTTAGCTATTCCTCGTCCTGCAGGGATAATACTTGTAAGAAACTTACTTTATTTGTCGCCATGGAGGCGAGGATTAGTGATTTAGAAGTAGCTAAAACACTCCCGACTGGGGCTTGACTTTAGCGGCTAACTAGCTAGCCATGTCTTAAAGCACCCCTACCTGAGGGCGTTTCAGTGTTATAACTTCACCTTTATCGTTAGTTTTTAAGCCAAAATGCGTCCGTTCTCCCTTTTCTGTCTACACACTGTGTCTGTTTGTAAGTACTCAGTGATTGTGCGCTGTGGAACTTGCTCGTCTGCTCGTAAACCAGCAAATACACGGCGTGACGACGACGGGGGCGCAGTGGGGGGTGGCGGACCGGTACTTTTCAGAGGCGGTATAGTACCGAATATGATTCATTAGTATAGTGGTACTATACTACTACTGGTATACCGTACAACCCTAACATCCACATCAGGACTATAACGATCGGAACATTTCATATCATAGTTGTTGTGACCATAATTATCACAGTTATTATTATCAGAAATAGAATCAGATTTATTGGCCAAGTATGTTTCATCGCGGTATTAATGAATGTACTCAGAAAGTGCTTATACATACACTGAATTGTTTATATATTTGTAAATAACTGAAAAAAATAGACCCTCTGTTCGAAACTACTATTTTGCATGTCTTCTGTTTCTTATGATGCACTGATAAGTAGGCAATAAGTGGTAAGATCAGTCACTTTACACTTTTACAACAGATAACAATAAAGGTGGGAATCTTTGAGCGTCTCATGATTCAATTATGATTCAGGGACTACGATTAAAATTTATTATTTATGCATTCCCAGACACTTAGTTTAGAGTGTCCGCCCTGACATTGGTAGGTTGTAAGTTCAAACCCCGGCCGAGTCATACCAAAGACTATAAAAATGGGACCTATTACTTCCCTGCTTGGCACTCAGCATCAAGGGTTGGAATTGGGGGTTAAATCACCAAATGATTCCCAAGCGCGAAATGATTTCAGGAAGAAAATGTTTTATCCACAAACTCAAAAATTATTTGAACACAAAGTGTATGTCTGTATAGCTTTTTTAGTACCGGTACATGATATATCAGAGGAATTGAATCTTTGCAGACACATAAGCAAAAATTCTGATTAAAGAATATTTACATATAAAAATGCCTTTTTCTGAATAAATTAGTGGGAGTGTTTATCCTCCCAGTTGGGACCAATACAGTAGTTCAGTCACAAAGACATTCTAATGAATTAGTTGAAAAATGTGGAAGGAATAGTCAGAATAAAAAGGTAAAACAAACTTTATGATTAACTGTAATTAATTACCTACTCAGGTGCCTTGTGGTTAGAGTGTCAGCCCTGAGATCGGTAGGTTGTGAGTTCAAACCCCGGCCGAGTCATACCAAAGACTATAAAAATGGGACCCATTACCTCCCTGCTTGGCACTCAACATCAAAGGTTGGAATTGGGGGTTAAATCACCAAAATGATTGCCGAGCGCGGCCACTGCTCACTGCTCCCCTCACCTCCCAGGGGGTGGAACAAGGGGATGGGTCAAATGCAGAGGTTAATTTCACTACACCTAGTGTGTGTGTGACTATCAGTGGTACTTTAACTTTTAAAACCAGAAATATTGGGGGAATGTTTATTGAAAGAGCCCACATGGCCTGAAAGCGCTGAACATTTTGACGATTGAACAGGATCAATTGGATGAACGTTTTGGGAGCTAGAGGTGGACAAAAAAACGCTACAGAAGAATAATAAATAGATTAATTTTGGTGTAGATGCCTCTAAGCATTCACACTATATATATAGACTCAGATGGTATGAGAAAATAATTATAACTGGACAGCATAGTTATCCTAATCAGCTCAGTTTTAAATGTTACATTAAAAATATATTATATCAAACAATTAACATTTCTTAACACACACAAAAGTACCAAACATTTGTACCGTTGTTACCGGTATCGATTCCGAGGCACTGGTAATTTGTGGTGTTTCGGTTCAAATGTGAACGGTACCATTCCCTACATTAGCAAATTACTAAGGTTAGTGTCTTCCTGTCTCACTCATTAATGTTACATTGCATATGAAAAGTGGTTGAATTGCATAATTGTGCTTCTTGGAGACACAGGCCTTGTCAGAGACAGACTGCTCCCTGTTCCAAATAACCAATCGATCCAATCAAATAATAAAATCTTACTTAATCAGATTCTCCCTCTCAATTGTAAACCTCTGAAAATATAAAGGATGTCAAACCCTCTATACATTTAGCCTTGTCCAACATCCACCGTACTGCAGAAGAGTAATGAGAAACAAATTTAATATGTTTGCAAATGCATGTGTTTGTGTGCTCTATATGTTTATTAATGTTTATATAATGGGCTAAAGATGCAGCACTGTTCCTCTAGTGGATTTGATTAGTTAAGCTGAGCACCAACCCCTCTAGGGGTCCCTGCTGCCTCTTTTTCGTGAGATTACGACAGCACGGCTACAGTTTGAATATGAATACAGCATGAATATGGATGTGCTAACGAGTATTTGTGTTCATGCCTTTAAAAAAAATGTGGTGCAAGTCAAGTGTGGAACTTGCTGCATAATAGCCTCCAGGAAACCTGCGGTTGGTAGACTAGTCGAGGACGGGCTGCTGGCGCATTCTCCACGCTTTGAAGCCTTATCTGAGCATGGTGGGGTCAGCGGGGGTTTTTCTTGGTCGGTGTTTGACAATGTATCTGGGAAAAAAAAAACATGCACACATGTATATTCCAAAGAGCACCCACAGGCATTCACAAGCTAGGTTATTGTAACACTTAACACACATGTGAATGCCGCGAGACAAATTTCTTCAGGGATGTTTAACCATGTGTGAGGAGCCAGTAACCTTTTCCCTTGGTAACCCTGCTATGTCAACCAGTGGGTAAAAGTTTGCACAAAAAGTGCAACACACAGTTGTGGGATGAAGTTACATTAAATCAACAAGGACCTTTTAGTATAGGATCAAGTATTCCACAATGTTGCTGCTGTAATCTTAACTACTGCAATGTTAAAGCTAGGATGGCTTTCCAAAAATGTTGAACTTCGACAAACTCGAAGAGCCTGTGACGTGTCTAAGCCCACCACTTTACGGAGGACAGCTTTGTAAAAAAAAAAAAAAAAAGGAAAAAGTAGGCTTTACTGCACATCTAAATATATAGGCTGGAGCACTGCCAGCTATCTGCCAGTCAACTTCAGGTGTGGGAGCTGTCATTTTGTGCTTAGTGCATAGGCTAACTTCAAAGACTTTAAATATTATTCATTGTCAATTCTTTAATACACGCAAGACATTAGGACAAATCCAGACACCGTTTCTCTTTTGCCTATACTCTGAAACAAATTACCCTAACTCGGGGAGAGACTGGCCGCTGAGTCCAACCTATCAAGACGAACATACCAACACACAAACACACACACCGAAGCGTAAAGGTAAAGTAATCAGATTAATCCTAAATTCTAATAGGTGGTTCCTTACTCCAATTCAGACATTTGCTGAAAGCAGTGTTGGCAGCTAGGAATTTTCAAAATGGGTTCCCAGGGACCCCATCAAGTCATAAAAATGGGGTCCCATAGTACATTTTTGGGATCCCACTTTTTTGTAGTTTTGAAAACAAATGATAAATGTATGCATTATCCTGTTATATCTCACATTCTATATTGTGTTTTGGAAAACGTTACTTAATTCATTAAAACAATGATACAAAAGAAAACACATTTTTATGCATATGTAAATGTATTCAGTTATAAAAATTCATTCACTTTCTTCTTTCCTTCATGGATCTAAACTTTACCGCTGCCGGTAGTTTTTTCTATATTTTAATTTAATAAGTCGTAGGTGTATTTATTTCAGTATAAAAGTGTACAAAGTTTTTTGCTTCAGTCATGAAATGATGATAATGGTGTGCCATGGCATACATGTATATGACAAATTTAATTGATTATTCTCACTTGTATGTAGATCATCAGTCGGTTAAAAACCGCCACATCTACACTTTCATGGCAAATAATACCAACAAACTTAGAATTTAGCAAATTAGTTTCAATGTCATTTAATACAGTGGCACTCTAGCATTTCATCTCTGGCTTCATGTTGGCCATAAGCTGTGTGTTCCCCTTTAAGAATGGCGGTATGTGGGGTGAGTGAAGTGTGTAAGTGAGTGGGCAAGTTAGGAGAGGGAGCGTTAGCATGTTCAGGAGTGTTAATAGCACGGTTGGGTTTGTGGAAAACATAAAGAGTTGTAAAAAATCGACGGCCTCGTCATTCCGACCAAAGACCGGAACAGTAGAGACCCAAATTGGAGGATGTTTCTTGGTGCCTGGTGAGGCTGGATCTTTGAAAATCAGTGTCGTGAAGGTGTCCTTTTTCTTAGCCCGTTTACATGGCGTGCCAAACATATTTCCATCTTCATAAGTGAGCCATTTGCTGAAAAGGGGCTCCCTAAGCCACTCTTCATTGAAGTTTCGCTTCTTGGGTTTATTGCTCGCTATGACCAAAACAATAACACGCTGGAGTCCTCTAATACCGGAAATGCAGTATTTGTGATCAATAAAACTTTCGGCGAATTAAAACATAAGAAATTGTACCAGAAAGTGCATTACTTTGAAGTCGATCATTAATTAATAATTAATAATTAATAATTTGACCCGGCAGATACAAACAAAACAAAACACCGGCGAAAAGCGATAATCGGTAAAAAAAAAAAAAAGAAAAAAAAAAAAAAAGAAAAAAGTCGGGGTCCTGGGGACGCGCGGACTTCCGGAATTTCACGTCCTTTCTGATTTCAATGTGTAAAAAGACACAAAAAGTGCTTTAACGCCAACACTGCTGAAAGGTTAATACAATTTTTTTTTTTAACTTTTTGAATTATTGTGCTAATCAGTTAACAAGACAGCTTAAACTGTCGCTTAAATGGGCCATATTATGATTTTTTTTGCCTACATTTAAAACATTTCTTTGTGGTCTATATAATATGTAATTGTGGTTCTTTGGTCAAAATTGTGCATTGATTATGCTTTACTGACAATCTTCAAGCCGCTTTCCGACTGTCTCTTCAGAATGCACCATCGTATTTACATGCCCTGCTCCAGGCCAATCTCGCTTTGACTGCGTCTCCACCCCGTCAGCTATGTTGTAGTTTTTAGCACTTCCATTTTCAGTCTGCTGACAGATATAAGTTGTAACTATTTGCTACTTTTTTATTAGAAATGGCAACAGCAAAGTATTTTAGCATGCCTGTGCATGTACGTACCAGTCTGCCCCACAACAAGATGAAGAAAATTAAGGAACTTATTAACTACAACTTTGGACTACATCTGAATAAAAACAGCGGACTCGTGCAAAGCTCTTCAGGTAAACCACTACCAAATATGGAGATATCTGTAACTATGGCAGAATGCGTCACGATTGTCTCAAATTCCAAACGGCTCGTTTGGATAACGACAAAGGTGTTTTGTTAATATCACCCCCACATCTCCATGGTTTGGATTCCAATTTTTGGGGCTTATGGGGATACCAAATACACAAAAAAAGGTGCCAGCAGCTACGAAAAGTTGGTTTTGCATATTAGGACCCCTTTAAAATAAGACCTGAAGCTCAACCATCTATCCATTCGTCAGCAGTCAAGCTGAAAGTTTGATCATTTTGTTTTTCTTAAGCAAATAGGCTAACCTATTATGATGTTGCTGTTAAAATATGTTGTGAAGTTAGCATTTTAGCTAACATAGCTATGCTAGTTTTTTTTCTTCCTCTCCCACTCCTTAATGTCAGGAGCTCCGTGATTTCCAGCGTGGAAGTGTCATAGGATGCCACCCGTGCAACAAATTCAGCCGTGAAATGTCCTCGCTCCTAAATATTCCACAGTCAACTGCGGGCTTTATTATTAGAAAATGGAAGAGTTTGGGAACAACAGCAACTCAGCCACGAAGTGGTAGGCCATATAGTGGTAGGTCATATAAACTGACAGAGAGGGGTCAGCGGATGCTGAAGCGCATAGTGCAAAGACTTTCTGCACAGTCAGTTGATACAGAGCTCCAAACTTCATGTGACCTTCCAATTAGCCCATATAGAGTACGCTGAGAGCTTCATGGAATGGGTTTCCATGGCCGAGCAGTTGCATCTAAGCCATACATCACCAAGTCCAATGCAAATCGTCTGATGCAGTGGTGTGATGAGTCACGCTTTTCAATCTGGCAATCTGATGGACAAGTCTAGGTTTGGATGTTGCCAGGAGAACGGTACATTTCGGACTGCATTGTGCCCAGTGTGAAATTTGGTGGAGGAGGAATTATGGTGTGGGGTTGTTTTTCAGGAGTTGGGCTTGGCCCCTTAGTTCTAGTGAAAGGAACTTTGAATGCTCCAGGATACCAAAACATTTTGGACTGTTGTGGGAACAGTTTGACCAGAAGAGTTGAAGCTGTAACAGCTGCAAAAGGTGGACTGACATCATATTGAACCCTATGGGTTAGGGATGGGATGGTACTTCAAGTTCATATGTGAGTCCAGGCAAGTGGCCAAATACTTTCGGCAATATAGTGTATAAGCCAACGACTTTACGGAGGACAGCTTTCTTAAAAAAAAAGGCTTTTTGCAATAAAATAAAATAAAACACCAGAAAGTTCCCCTTCAACCATCTCCATGTCCCCATTTTTGGCTTTTTCTTCCCTCCAGGACTGCTTATAACAGTTTATGGATTAGCATAGCAGCCACCTCATTAACAGTGTAATCTAGTCACAATCTCAATGTTTGCAGGGGAAAACAGAGGTGGCATTAGAAAGAAAAGTCAAAGTGAAAATACTTGACATTTTTTGTACAATTACTGTATTCTCACTGGCGACAAGTCCAGTGTGTACTCACCTTAGGTCAGCTGGGATGGACCCCAACTCACCCATGACCCTGAACAGGATATGTGCTATAGAAAATATGGATGGCAATGCTTTACATTTGCCAATATTAATTATTTGTTCTGTTTAGCCTTCAGTTTAGACTGCTTATGATTTTACACTCACAACTCACATTTGTACCAAAACAAAACTGTGTATAAAATGATTTATAGAAATATTAATCACCACCATTGTGCTTAACTGAAAATATAAGTTTTCCATGAAAAATGCAAGTGATTTTGGACATATTGGGTACAATTGAAGACCTCAGCCTGAATCTGACAAAAAAAAACATTGAATCTACCTACCCTGTAGGTTCAGTTCAGTTTCAGTTTATTTCGAACATGCATACGATACAATGTAATGCTTCACATATTTTCATTTGTACCAAAACAAAACTGTGTATAAAATGATTTATAGAAATATTAATCACCACCATTGTGCTTAACTGAAAATATAAGTTTTTCATGAAAAATGCAAGTTATTTTGGACATATTGGGTACAATTGAAGACCTCAGCCTGAATCTGACAAAAAAAAACATTGAATCTACCTACCCTGTAGGTTCAGTTCAGTTTCAGTTTATTTCGAACATGCATACGATACAATGTAATGCTTCACATATTTTCATTTGTACCAAAACAAAACTGTGTATAAAATGATTTATAGAAATATTAATCACCACCATTGTGCTTAACTGAAAATATAAGTTTTCCATGAAAAATGCAAGTTATTTTGGACATATTGGGTACAATTGAAGACCTCAGCCTGAATCTGACAAAAAAAACATTGAATCTACCTACCCTGTAGGTTCAGTTCAGTTTCAGTTTATTTCGAACATGCATACGATACAATGTAATGCTTCACATATTTTCAGTTGTTTCATTACAGCACGTCTGAAAAGGAGTAGGAAGAAGCACATCTTATTTAATCCTACCCCTTTTCATACCATAGCAATTTCATCCAATGTTCTTGTTCTCTGTAACAGAACATTGAACACATAAATAATAAATAAATACTATACCAGAGTAAGCAAACACATATTAATTACATAAATAATCTTTGTCTCAATAAAATACAAAAAAAAAAGGTTCACGATGTTCATCATAATTCTTGTTCTGTGTACTTTGTGAACACTTGCAGTTTGAACAGTCTCTTAAACTGAATCATATTGGTGCTTTGTTTAATTTATTCGGTTAATCCATTCCATAGTTGAATTCCACATACAGATATGCTAAAGGTTTTAAGTGTTGTACGAGCATACACATGTTTGAAATTAGATTCTCCTCTAAGGTTATATTTCTAGGTGGAGTTTATGTTCTGCATGTATTTAGATTCTCCCCAAAATGGAATAGAATCTTGCTTCATACTATCGCCACCACTCTGCAAAGTTCGGGGGAAATTGGTTATGTGGTGTTTGCATAATTCCGATAACAAACAAACGGCGATCAAAGCAATACCTCTATGCAAAATATTGCATTTGACTTGTAAATGCAAGCCAATTCCGATAATTTTTTGTATTAAATTGTATTAAATCTTTATGGGAACATACTACTCGCAGAGGCACACCATGACCCAAAATCTTCAACGGATCTGCAAAAGGTCATGAATAAAAAGCTCACAAGAGACATTGCTAACAGAAAGACAAACATATCTTAGCCCTGTGCGAAAGAGGCCATCTTGGAATGAGGGTGTGTCTTTCCAATTGTGTGGGATGGAGTGAAGGTCTGTTTATTCCACACACAAAAAACACTGGCAACTCCAGTTGGCAACGGCTCCTTTGCCTCAACCTGCTGCTGTGTTGGATGGTAACCAAGCGACTTTGCACTGAACCCCTCCCTCCAACCATGTTGTGTCCCCTTCACCTCTCTTATCTCTCCTACAGTTTATATTTTCACCTCATTATTTCGCAAAAATATTTTGTAGCCTATTTCATTCTTGTGCAGTTCTATAATCTTGTCCTTGGGGTACTTTGACAGCTTTTTGGTCTTGCCATTGGTGGTGGACATGTTTGAATTGAGGAGACTGTTTATGTGACAGGTGGCTTTTAGCCACACCTGGAGTTGAGCTTAGGAGTAC
>NC_084744.1:16402548-16407548 GCF_033978785.1 Entelurus aequoreus | reverse complement strand
CCTCGGGGAAGTCTTTAATTGGTCACAGTGCTTTACCATCTGGGGTTGGTGGGACGTAGAGGAGAGGAAAAGGGTTGGAGGTAGCATATGAAAAGCTTGAAACCTAAAAGGTTTTGATGCTGGCACCTCGTCTGCAGTGCAGTCACGATATGCTTGATCAATGCTGTTTAGAGTGTCACAGGCACACCATGTGCAGTGGTGCACGCCTGTGGGTAGATTAGGTAATTGCTATCGTGGGATTCGTCTGTTTTTGTGAGCATTTCTGTGCGTGTGCGTGTGTGTGTACTTCAGGGTGAGGTTTCATGCAGTAGACAGGCAATAGTCACAACATCACGGACTGTGGGGAAGACAAACAGTACAGAGAAAGTGTGCAACGGTACATGTATTCATAGACATATTTTTTTTGGTATAGAACATCGATACAGTGCAGAGGCGTACCAAGTTCCAACACAGAACACATTGAGTGAGGAATGTGAAGTGCAACTATCTCGCCATATAGTTAGCACACAACACATTGCAGCTAGCGATAGTGCCAAGGAGAAGCCAAAGCTTAAATATCTCAGTGCATTCAATCGATCGCAACTGGACTGCTTGGTTTGTCTTGGAAGACATTTCGCCGCTCATCTGAGTAGGCTTCATCAGTTCGTGCTCATAGACTTAGATTGGTCGGATCGAGTCCAGCGGTTGGTGCCAAAACACCAAATATTTATGCTCCAAAAACCAGGAGGGTGTGCCTGGTCAAGGATGGTTTCGCCATATCTTAGGCCCCTTCTACACTAAGCCAGCTAAGGTTATCCAGGATAAATCCCACCTAACCTTATCCTTGTCCACACACACACAATAGTCATTTAAGACCCCCCCCCTGGCGCAACACGACCTAGTACATATGCGCGGAAAATGCGCACGTCATAGTCACCTCCAGTTTTGCTTTGTGTGCAAGTTCTTAAATGTAACTTATCTGAACAATATCCAGTGTTGTGGTATTTCAATTAACTGTAATCCAGTGTGCTGTGGGGCCCTATTGCAGTGAATCACACCTGAGCCATCATAAATTAATCAAATCTTTATTAGACATGTGAGCGTAAACAATGTGATAAAGAACATTTTACATCAGTCAATCTAGGGATCTAGATATCTGGTCAGGACACTCCTCACTATTTTACCTTCACCTTCATTGTCCATTCTTTTTTGGTGACTTTATATACTCTGGACCTAGACGTTGAGTCCGCGACATACATGGCAGACAATAACTGATACAGTCTGCTTTGCCAGTCCAAATGCATTCGATGTTTTTCGTAGTCTTCACTCAACGACCAGGTAATACAAAGCACATGCTACCTTTTTTATCACATCCACGGGAGGAAGGGACAAAGTTTTTCGGTAAGTAGAATCACAGCTGACCTGGACATTCGAAAGTTCTCTTGCCATCTGAGATGTGTTGTATCCGAAATAGCTGCAATCGCGAGTTTCCTTCACTTAAGTTGTGAGTGTGATTTGATGTGTGATGTGTGATTTCCACAAGCGTCTGTACATGTAGAAGAAGGAGAAACACGGGCATGTCTGGATGACTCGACTCTTATCTATCCAGTGGTTAGCTCCGGTTGTTATGAAGCTGGCTGTGGCGTGTTCTTTCTGACGTCACTTCCTGTGTGGGTCGCGGTCTTTCTACTTCACTTCCTCTCCAAACTCAATTTGTAAACGATCAATGAGTCCATACAAAGCTAAGAGCTGGAGATTCAAGAAATAGGCGGCGCACTTACCCGTATAAAAATTGTCCAAGGAGGGGCACCTTAAACGTTAAATTAGTGTGGCTGAAACGAGGTTTAGGCTGAATAATCCTAAAATCCTGAAATGTAAACTCCCCTCATTAGCATGAGCCCTGAGATGACAATGACCTGGATTGATTGATAGATTGAAACTTTTATTAGTAGATTGCACAGTACAGTACATATTCCGTACAATTGACCACTAAATGGTAACACCCGAATCAATTTTTCAACTTGTAAGTCGGGGTCCACGTTAATCAATTCATGGTATAAATATATACTATCAGCATAATACAGTCATCACACAAGTTATACATCAGAGTATATACATTGAATTATTTACATTATTTACAATCGGGGGGTGGGATGTGGAGGGGGTTGTGGCGGGGGGGGGGGTAGGTTTGGTTGATATCAGCACTTCAGTCATCAACAATTATATTATCTGAGAAATGGACATTGAAACAGTGTAGGTCTGACTTCGTAGGAAATGTACAGCGACCAGTGAACATTCATGTTCACTGGTCATAGACAAAGCTTAAATACAACTTCAGTCAACTAAGACGGCTCTTTCTGTAGAAATTGGAAGATACTTGTCCGCAATGTTGCATTTTCCTAAAAAGAAACCATATAACCTACGGTATTTAATTAAACAATTACTATCGAACAGTTATCCGTAAAAAAAAGGTAAATAAAGTTTGTTTATTTTAGGAAAAATTAAGGTTGTTTTTGTTTTGTATTTTGTTCCTGACAACAAACTAAGGTACATACCAAACTGTACTGCACTGATGGAGAAATTTGGAGCTGGTAAAGATGGCGAGGCGAGTGAATGGAGGGTTTCTGTTGCGTTTTTTTTTCTTCTTGGCCATGAGGAATATATCTTTGGATGTGAAGGATTTTAGTCAACGATAGCTTGTGCACAGCTCCCTTCTAACACTCTTAGGAAGATTTGTCTTTTATATTCCCACCTCTCTTCAGACTACCCCTCCTCACACTTCGCCATTTAATCTCCCACTTACTCGCCATCTTCCAAACTCACTTACTCAGCCTCATTTCCTGGCTGGGCCTCACTGAGCGGTAATGTCATAATTGTATGTACACCTATAGGGGTGTGCGTGTGTTTGTGTGTGTGTATGTGTGTGTGTGTTTGCACATGTCTTGTTAAATCCTCCTCTTGTGCCTTTGTACAAACAGCGCTTCATATTCGAGTCTTCTCACCGTGAATCCCTCTCTTATCACAGCACTCAGCCTTTTAAATCCACGTCGCCATTCTCCCGCTACAATAACAAAGCCTGCCGCTTTATTCTTGGCCCAACGCAGGTTTTTCTCCTCTCCCACTTGTTTTTCTTTTGTTGGACCTTTTGGATCGGGCTGTTCAATTCGAAAAGTGGACGCATGCAGGGTTCAATAAAAGGGTGAAACTTGAGTGAAAAGTGCATCACTTAAAAGCCTGCCATATTCCGCCTTTTGCGTTTGGAGGACACACGTTTGTAAAGTAGCACGGTATCGGCCATACAATGCATTCTCCTGGCATTCAGGAAATCATAAATAGGGGTGTTCCGGTCTGATATTTTAGCATGCATGTGCATGTACGAGCCAATCTGCCCCACAACAAGAGGATGGAGAAAAATGAGGAACTTACTGATTACAACTTTGGACTGCCACTGAATAAAAATGGCGGGCTGGTGCAAAGCTTTTTGGAAACAAATGTTTCTACAAACATTTGTGAAAGAATGGGCCGCTCTCAAGAGCTCAGTGATTTCCAGAGTGGAACTGTCATAGGATGCCACCTGTGCAACAAATCCAGTCGTGAAAAATGTCCTCGCTCCTAAATATTCCAAAGTCAACTGTCGGCTTTATTATAAGAAAATGGAAGCGTTTGGGAACAACAGCAACTCAGCCACAAAGTGGTAGGCCACTTAAACTGACAGAGAGGGGTCAGCAGATGCTGTGGCGCATAGTGCAAAGAGGTCGCAGACTTTCTGCACAGTCAGTTGCTACAGAGCTCCAAACTTCATGTGACCTTCCAATTAGCCCACGTACAGTACGCAGAGAGCTTCATGGAATGGGTTTCCATGGCCGAGCAGCTGCATCTCAGCCATACATCACCAAGTCCAATGCAAAGCGTCGGATGCTGTGGTGTAAAGCAGGTCTATAAAGACATGGATGACAGAGTCTGGTGTTGATGAACCTGACTGGCCTGCACAGAGTCCTGACCTGCACCAGATAGAACACCTTTGGGATGAATTAGAACGGAGACTGAGATCCAGGCCTTCTCGACCAACATCAGTCTGTGACCTCACCAATGCGCTTTTAGACTAATGGTCGAACATTCTGATAAACACACTCCGTACCTTGTGGACAGCCTTCCCAGAAGAGTTGAAGCTGTAATAGCTGCAAAAGGTGGACTGACATCATATTGAACCCTATGGGTTAGGAATGGGATGGCACTTCAAGTTCATATGTGAGTCAAGGCAGGTGGCCAAATACTGTTGGCAATATAGTGTATCTGTTGACCTAACTAAAGCAACATATGTCACAATCGTCTTAAATTCCAAACAGCTCGTTTGAAGCAAGTTTGGAAGAAGGCATGATTGTTTTATTTTTATATCGGCAATGCCTCCATGGTTTGATTTCATATTTTCGTGACTTATGGAGATCCCAAATACACAAAAACAGGTACCGACAGGTAAGAACAGTTGGTTTTGCATTATAGACCCTTTAAAGTTACACTTGGTCTCGATCAGACTAATAGGGTCAAACTATGGTGGTTAAATAACAGAATCATCATTAAGTGTACTTGTCAATAAATATAATATATAATAAATAGCACAGGCAAGACTGATATGTTTTGCCAAATGTTCCTTTTTGGCAGTAGTGGTTTAGGAGAAGAAAAGTTAGCTGCCTTATGTTGCGTCGGACCAGTCTTCCTCTCAGGGAATAAAAGACACTGGTCAATCCCAAATTCTTTCGGATTACATATATGTTAAGTAAGAAGGACCCCAAAGACAGAATAGCAATATTATTTAGTTTTACTGAAGCTTTAGGAGACCAGCCCTCACAATGCTATAATAGCAGCATCAAGAAGCGGTCTGAAACTCAAACGGAAAGAGTCAGCTTATTCAATATAAAAACAGCCCCCTCCTGCCCAGAAAGAAATACAGCCTTATTGTTCTAAACTGATAAGGTAAAAAGGGAGTACATTATACTCCCAATACACATTGCAGCGCCTTTAAG
>NC_084744.1:16399990-16402528 GCF_033978785.1 Entelurus aequoreus | reverse complement strand
GAGGCAGAGCGCTGTTGAGACTGCCATAACATTCCTAAGATAAGGAGCACAGGGCAGTGCTGAGCTTGGGGGGACAGGAGGTGGAGAGGAGTCCGATCTGGACCGGGCTGGGGAACGCTGGTGTGCTAGATTGGTCTCACGTTTTTCCTCTAAGCTTGGAGAATAAACCACAAAATACCAACTACTGCCTGTTGATTGAATATAAACATCAGCGTATTGCCATAAAAAGAATCTGGGAGAGACTAGCAATTTGAATTCCCATTGGAGAATGCTGGTCAACGCAACACTACCAAAAGCGCCTTATTGCAGTGAAACTTGCCAAGAGACATGTGACCAAATATTAACATTGCTGTATGTATACTTTTGACCCAGCAGATTTGGTCACATTTTCAGAAAACCCATAATAAATTCTTAAAATAACCAACTTCATGAATGTTTTTTGTGACCAACAAGTATGTGCTCCAATCACTTTATCACAAAAAATAAGAATTGTAGAAATTATTGGAAACTCTAGACATCCATGACATTATGTATGTATGTAAACTTTTGACCACGACTGTATGTGCGTGTGTTTTAAAAGCTTTTTGCGAAATCTAAGCTGCTAAATATCATTCAATAACATATGTCACAGAAGTCTTTACTTTCCTTCATGTGTTCTTTACTGTGCAGTCTTTGGTTCCATCACAAGAATACCATTTTGAAGCGCACTAAAGTGTGAATGCAGCCCAACACACCCAGAAACGATGTCATACAGGTTGTTCTTTTTCAAAGTGTCAGGGAGGCCTCCACTGGGAGGGACGTGCAGCAGCTTGAGAAAAATAAGGCACAATATTTTTTTGGTGCGACAGTGAGAGTAAACAGAGGTGAACAGAAAATTCCACAATATGCACAACTCAATATTTTTCCGGGACTAGGGTAGGCTCCAGCTGTGTTCTCTTACTGAGGGGAGCTCAATGTGCCACACTCCCACAACCCTTGTCTTAGTAACGGAGTAGATGCTAAACAGGCTTTATTCATGATTGATTCTGTGTGTGTGCACAGACAGATTAGAAATATGCTCTGGTGTACAAACCTTGTCTCAGTGTGCAAGACTTTCATCCACCCATTGTGTGCCTGCAGCCCAGCCATTTTGTGCCAGGCTTACATCCATTGTGGGTGGGCTGATCGAATTCCATGCTTATTCAGTTACCACAGCAGTGAGGTTGTTAGCTACTGTGCTAATTGCTACTTGGTGTGCTTTTCACTGCGTTTTGTTGGTTTGCTTGCTCAAAATGAGTCCAAGAAAAGGAATGGGAAAGCGATGTGTGTTTTGAAACATTCCTTATTTTGTTAGAAATTAAGAACAATAATTGCATAGGTGTTAGTAATTGCTATGAAGTGGGAAAGGGGTAGAATTAATTAAGCTTTGCTTCTTCCTACTCCTTTTCGAGCATGCTGTAATGAGAAATGAAACACATGTGATGTATCATATTGGAGCTGTATACATGTTAGAAATAAACTTCTACCAAACAACCAACCAATGTTGTTGTTGACACTTCCGGCCACCTCCCCCTTTCTTCCACAGCACACTAAAAAGGTTAAGGTAAAGGGAACCCTATTTTGTATTCCGCAGCCCTTTGAGACATTTGTGATTAAGGGCTATATAAGTACACTTTGATTGATTGATTGATTGTATTCCTTAGCTGTTGAAGTTAAGGATTTTTTTTCTTCTTTCAAACTAGTGTTGTCCCGATACCAATATTTTGGTACCGGTACCACAATTATTTCGATACTTTTCTAAATAAAGTGGACCACAAAACATTGCATTATTGGCTTTATTTGAACAAAAAATCTTAGGGTGCATTGAACATATGTTTATTACTGCAAGTTTGTCCTTAAATAAAATAGTGAACATACAAGACAACTTGTCTTTTATTAGTAAGTAAACAAACAAAGGCTCCTAATTTAGCTGCTGACGTATGCAGTAACATATTGTGTCATTTATCATTCTATTATTTTGTCAACATTATTAAGGACAAGTGGTAGAAAATGAATTATTCATCTACTTGTTCATTTACTGTTAATATCTGCTTACTTTCTCTTTTAACATGTTCTATCTACACTTCTGTTAAAATGTAATAATCACTTATTCTTCTGTTGTTTTGATACTTTACATTAGTTTAGGATGATCCCACAAATTGGGTATCAGTCCGATACTAAGTAGTTACAGGATCATACATTGGTCATATCAAAGTCCTCATGTGTCCAGGGACATATTTACTGAGTTTATAAAAATAAATAAAAAAATAAAACAGAAAGAAGATGTTGTGATACCAAAAAATATCGACGTAATCATAGTAGTATTGACTAGATACGCTATTGTACTTGGTATCATTACAGTGGATGTTAGGTGTAGATCCACCAATGGCGTTTGTTTACATTTTGACGCTGGTGAGCTACGGTGTGTAGTGAAGCATGTTTAGCTATTCTTCGTCCTGCAGGGATGATACTTGTAAGAAACGTACTTTATTTGTCGCCATGGAGGTGAGGATTAGTGAT
>NC_084744.1:16379990-16392490 GCF_033978785.1 Entelurus aequoreus | reverse complement strand
ATATATATATAGTCTGCAGGGATACAGTCCGTAAGCACACATGATTGTATTTCTTTATGACAAAAAAAATACATCATTTTCAAGTGTTGACCGGTCCGCAGCTACAAAAAGGTTGGGGACCACTGATGTAGAGCAGTGGTTTTCAACCACTGTGCTGCAGCACATCAGTGTGCCGTGAGATACAATCTGGCGTGCCGTGAAAGAATGTCATTTCACCTAATTGGGTTAAAAATATTTTTTGCAAACCAGTAATTATAATCCGCAAATGTGCCGTTGTTGAGTGTCTGTGCTGTCTAGAGCTCTGCAGCATAACCATGTAATACTCTTCCATATCAGTAGGTGGCAGCAGGTAGCTAATTGCTTTGTAGATGTCGGGAACATGGTTTGTCGTGATCACAATATACGGGAGGCAGCGTGTAGGTAAAAAGGTATCTACACTTAAACCAAAAATAAACAAAAGGTGAGTGCCCCTAAGAAAAGGCATTGAAGCTTAGGGATGGCTATGCAAAACAAAACTAAAACTGAACTGGCTGCAATGTAAACAAAAACCGAATGCTGGACGACAGCAAAGACTTACAGCGTGTCGAGCAAACGGCGTCCACAAAGTACATCCGTACATGACATGACAATCAACAATGTCCCCACAAAGAAGGATAGCGTCCACACAACTTAAATATTCTTGATTGCGAAAACAAAGATGGTCCGGGGAATAGCGTTCAAGGAAGACATGAAACTGCTACAGGAAAATACCAACAAAAGAGGAAAAGCCACCAAAATAGGAGCGCAAGACAAGAACTAAAACAGCACACACAGGAAAACACCAAAACACTCAAAATAAGTCACGGCGTGAGGTGACAGGACGTGACAGTACACCTAGTTTGAAACAAGAGCTATAGTGATGCATGGTTGGTTATGGTTTAAATTCATATCCAACAATTGCGAGAACAACTTTTTATTGTCAATATCGGCTACTCAGTTTAATTTTTGGTAACACTTTAGTATGGGGAACATATTCTAAGTAACAAAGACTTAATTTAGAGTTATTTGGTCAGGGGTTAGAGGGTTGGGGTTGAGGTTAGCGTTGGGTTAGGGTTGCTGGTTGTATAATAAGGCCATGCAGAATAAGGCAATAATAAGTACTTAACGACTAATTAAGAGCCAATATGTTACTAATTTGCATGTTAATAAGCAACTAATTAATGGTGAATATGTTCCCCATACTAAAGTGTTACCTCATTTTTTTATGTTTTCTGCTGGTGGTGTGCCTCTGGATTTTTTAAATGAAAAAAATGTGCCTTTGCTCAGAAAAGTTTGAAAAACACTGATGTAGAGAATCCTCGGCTACCATTTCTGAGACAGTAAATTCTTAAACAGCCGAACTCCCCTGTCATGTAGGGGATCTTTGACTAGCGTTTTTGCAGGACAACAGACGTTCCTCCGCAGGCTAGGGAAATCTAACAGCTCATTAAACAAAGACAGTGAGCGTGTAGCACAGTCTGACAAAAGTGAAGTCCACGAACTACCCCCCGAGAATTGGAAGTTTAATAAAGAGTGAACATGGAGGTGATAAAAAAAAAAAAAGAGAGAGTAAAGATCATACCGAGCGAGACATGAGGGCTTCTGTAGCAGGATAAAGGGGGGTGAGGCTTGGGTTGAAGGCTGCAGTGTGCGATCTGGGTCCCCAGCAGGGGTTACATCCATAATACAACACAGACGTGATCAGAGGAGCCCAGGCAACTTAGTGGAACCCAGATCAAGAGCTGTGGGTTCATGCCTTTCTCTGCTGTTAACAGTTCTTCTCAAGTGTTATGTCACACCGTTATCATACATGAAAATAATTTAACATAATGGTGCGCCTGTGCTAGGAGTGCATATGCCAAAACGCTGCGTATGATATTCCCTTGTGAATTGATGATGCTTTCTTTTTCAGTGTCCCCGGCGAAATGCCAGCATCCATCACAAACATTAGTCCAGAAAGGGAGACCGTTGTACTGTAAATCATAGCGGGGCCTTTTTAGGAAGTGTTTGTATTTTTATGCTCTAATTTGAGTTTTAATGGCATACTTAGACACTATGCTCAGCTATTGTAAATCTATGTTGGCTGTTCTTCAGGGAAGTGTTTCATATTTTTCAAACAAGTTAATTGTGTGAATGCTTTGCAGCATTCACACAATGTTTTCTATAGAGATATCGGTACAATCACATGATACCTACGGCTTTTCACACACACAAGCGAATGCCATACAGGTCACACCAGGGTGGCCATATAAACAACTTTAACACTGTTACAAATATGCGCCACACTGTGAACCCACACCCAACAAGAATGACAAACACATTTCGGGAGAACATCCGCACCGTAAGACAACATAAACACAACAGAACCAATACACAGAACCCCTTGCAGCACTAACTCCTCCGGGACGCTACAATATACACCCCCCGCTACTCCCTACTCCCCCCCCCCCACACACCTCAACCCCGCCCCCCCAACCCCGCCCACCTCAACCTCCTCATGCTCTCTCAGGGAGAGCATGTCCCAATTTCCAAGCTGCTGTTTTGAGGCATGTTAAAAAAAATAATGCACTTTGTGACTTCAATAATAAATATGGCAGTGCCATGTTAGCATTTTTTTCCATAACTTGAGTTGATTTATTTTGGAAAACCTTGTTACATTGTTTAATGCATCCAGCGGGGCATCACAACAAAATTAGGCATAATAATGTGTTAATTCCACGACTGTATATATCGGTATCGGTTGATATCGGAATCGGTAATTAAGAGTTGGACAATATCGTAATATCAGATATCGGCAAAAAAGCCATTATCGGACATCTCTATTTTTCTACACCAAAATTCATGTATTTATTCTTCTTCTTCAACTTCTTCTCCTTCTTCTCCAGATTTTGGCGCGCTCTATCTTCCACATTTTTCATCCGATTGAAACCGTTCCAACTTCAAACTGTTTAGCTTATACGGGAATTTGCGGGCTTTCCCTTGACAAATTGCAAAAACTCCCAGATTTCCCAGAATTTCCAGATTTTCCGGGACATTTTTCCCATTCATAATGAATTAGCCATTTTCAAACTTGCACCATTTCCACATTTTTCAACCGATTCAAACCATTCCACCTTCAACATATTCCACTCATCCTGCACATTCAAACTTATGTTTCCAAGTTAAAAAAAAATTCCAGAAATTCCCAGAATTCCCGTTTTTTTTTCCAACCCTTTTTTGACCCTTTTTTCTGGCGACTACTCCTTCAACATTTTTCAACCCATTTCAACTGTTCCACCGTTAAGACATTCCTCTTTTAATCAGGACAAAAAACTAAGTTGTTTATCAAACTGGAAAAATTCCCGGTTCCCAAAGTATGTTTACTTTCTTTAATACAGCATGTCTCTGAAACGTTAAAACACAATCGACATGAATGAGCACAATACCGAGCAGTGGAAACGGGGGTTTATTTACTGTCAAGTTTACGTCTTTAATTGTTGCAGTGAAATCCGCGTGGACTGGCTAGTTGTTCTGTGCTAGCATGTCACGAGAGCATTGATGCTGTGTACAGGTGATCACGTCTGTGCTAAGCAGATGTGCAAAGGGTTGACATAGTGCCAACATGGTTTGTTGACAACTATGTTTCATTTCCCCAAATCTTACTCTGAGATACATTTTTTATGGATTTATTTTCATGACAATGATTGGGTTTGAATCCGGATTCGGACAGGTGCTACTCTTTTATTTTTTGAAGTCGCACAATCTATTTTTCATCGCAAATGCAAGTAAATTGGTCAAACTTTACACGCCTGTGACGCCAGCTCCACCATAATTGACACAATTATTGTGCCGCTCATTTGTTTTGGAAATCATGTTTCCCCTCAATGAACCACAGCTCCTCTGTTGCCGGCATCACTCGTGCTGACTGACACAATAATCTTGCTACTCTCTTGCATTGCCAGCTACAGTATAGAGACAATGTTAGTAATAATAATGATAATAATAATAATTAGCCTTATTGTCTCAGTGGATACATTTGTCTTGGACCTCAGGACACAGCGTTTTACATACATTCATACACTATATTGCCAAAAGTTTTTGGCCACCCATCCAAATGATGAGAATCAGGTGTCCTAATCACTTGGCCCGGTGTATAAAATCAAGCACTTAGGCATGGAGACTGTTTCTACAAACATTTGTGAAAGAATGGGCCGCTTTCAGTGATTTCCAGCGTGGAACTGTCATAGGATGCCACCTGTGCAACAAATACAGTCGTGAAATTTTCTTGCTCCTAAATATACCAAAGTCAACTTTATTATAAGAAAATGGAAGAGTTTGGGAACAACAGCAAGTCAGCCACCAAGTGGTTGGCCATGTAAACTGACAGAGAGGGGTCAGCGGATGCTGAAGCGCATAGTGCAAAGACTTTCTGCACAGTCAGAGCTCCAAACTTCATGTGACCTTCCAATTATCCCAGGTACAATACGCAGAGAGCTTCATGGAATGAGTTTCCACGGCCGACCAGCTGCATCTAGATAGATAGTACTTTATTGATTCCTTCAGGAGAGTTCCCTCAGGAAAATTAAAGGCATACATCACCAAATCCAATGCAAAGCGTGAGATGCAGTGGTGTAAAGCACGTCCCCACTGGACTCCAGAGCAGTGGAGACGCCTTCTCTAGAGTGATGAATCACACTTTTCCATCTGGCAATCTGATGGACGAGTATGGGTTTGGAGGTTGCCAGGAGAACGCTACTTTTCGGACTGCATTGTGCCGAGCGTGAAATTTGGTGGAGAAGGAATTATGGTAGGGGGTTGGTTTTTCAGGAGTTGGGCTTGACCCCTTATTTCCAGTGAAATTAACTTTGAATACTCCAGGATACCAAAACAGTTTGGCACTTCAAGTTCATAAGTGAGTAAAGGCAGGTGGCCAAATAATTTTGGCAAAATAGTGTACATACATACAGTACATACTAGGGGTGTAACGGTACGTGTATTTGTATTGAACCGTTTCGGTACGGGGGTTCCGGTTCGGTTAGGAGGTGTACTGAACGAGTTTCCACACAGACATATTAAGTAGTGCCGCGTGTTGTGCCTCGGTGTGCATTGTTTACTCAAAATGCCGGACATTTGAGGCATTTAAGAAACTCTTAAATGCCTCAAATGTCCGGCATTTTGAGTTAGGGTTGCGTGTATTTTCAATGAACGTTCAGGGTTAAGAAGGGGTTAAAAACAAAACAAATTGTCATGATCCATGGTCCGGATCATGTTTTGTTTAGTTATGCTGTTAGTTTTGGACTTCCTTAGTTCCTGGTTTCACTTCCTGGTTTTGTTTTGTTTCCATGGTTACTCATTAGTTTCACCTGTTCCACGTTTGGACTCACACACACCTGTCTCACGTTTTCACATTTTGAGTCACGTACCTGCTGTCACTATTATTTAAGCTCCCAGTTGCCAGGCTGTCTTCCTGGCAACATCACCTTCTCTTCACTAGATAACTTTTACCCATGCTTCCATAGTTCCTGCTGAACTTTCCATGTCAAGTAAGTTTTTGTTTATTATTCATAGTTTTGTGCCCACGTGCATGTCTTTTGTTTCATAGTCTAGTTTTGTATTTCCGCCTATTTTGCGCACCTTTTGTTTTCATAGTCTTTTTACCTCCGCTGTGAGCGCCTTTGTTTATAACTTTTTGAGCTTTGTTAGTGTAAAATAAAATCATGTCCTTACCTCCACGCCATATCCGCTTCAGTTCATTTGCACCACGGGAGAACAAATCACGCCAAAGACCAAGTCTTGACACAAATTGTATGCGCAGCAGCATTCGTGAGGGAGGGGCAGAGAGAGCGAGAGAGTTATGATAAACGCGCATGCGTCACCAGGCTCTGCTTTTCATCCATAGATTTATCAGATTAAATTTTTTATCATCTATAGCAGGGGTGTCAAAAGTGTGCCCCGGAGGCCATTTGCGGCCCACAGCTAATGTTTTAAAGGCCCACGGCACATTCTAAAAATACTATTAAAATAAACAAAAACATAACGAAAGTGAAATAAAAAAGCTTAAAGGTTAAATGTTATTTAGAAAAAGTT
The DNA here is from genome assembly GCF_033978785.1 of Entelurus aequoreus. NCBI lineage: Eukaryota > Metazoa > Chordata > Actinopteri > Syngnathiformes > Syngnathidae > Entelurus > Entelurus aequoreus. The sequence goes on along the minus strand of NC_084744.1, from coordinate 16,386,406 downwards.
GTAATGTTGACTAATATAACGAAGCTGTTTTTTTTTCTTTCAAACTGTCATTGCTCAAAACATAAAATTGAATTAGAATCAATGTTATCATGAATTATTGACCTATCCAAGGTTCCGATTACTTCACATCAAATATTCCACTAAGAAAAATATTTTTGGTGGAAGATTTTGCAAATTAGGTAAATAAATAACCCAAAAATTTATATTTTGTTGTTTTCTTACTGTACCGAAAATGAACCGAACCGTGACCTCTAAACCGAGGTACGTACAGAACCGACATTTTTGTGCACCGTTAAACCCCTAATACATACATAAATACAGTTCACCCTGCAATACAGTGACGACAGTGAACAGTGCGCAGGTATATCAGTTAGTTATGAGATCACACATTACACTCCCCCCGTATTGCACACCTCCCGTATTGCCCTATCCCAATATTGCACTCCTTGTTAAAATGTGACAGGTGTACTCGCTCTTTGGAAATACTGCATATAAGTAGTTAGCCTGTCTTTTAGTGGCAATTTAAGTTATACATGAAATACAAAGTAAAGCCCTTACCAGCACCCTTACCAGCTCAGTGGCCTTGTTGTTAGAGTGAGACTGGAAGGTCGTGAGTTCAAACCCCGGGGCTGAGTCATACCAAAGACTATAAAAATGGGACCCATTACCTCCCTTCTTGGCACTCAGCATCAAGGGTTGGAATTGGGGGTTAAATCACCAAACGATTCCCGAGCACTGCTCCCCTCACCTCCCACGGGGTGAACATGGGGAGGGGTCAAATGCAGAGGACACATTTCACCACACAGAGTGTGTGTGTGTGTGTGTGTGACAATCGTTGGAACTTTAACTTGGATCTGCAATCATACTGACACTACATTCTAATATGAGGAGAGGACCAATTAACCTGAAAACGTACAAGTCCCCAATCTTCAATGTGAACAAAATAGCACACCCCTGTGGGACATTGCGAGTTGTTATCACTGGCAAAATAGTGTGGTATCAAATTCAGACCACAATCAAAGGATCAAGTCTTTTTCCTTCCTGGTCTTTGTAATGGATATAATTAACCTATTATGTTGTTTTGTTGTTGCAATGAATAGCTAATCATTTAACCCCTGGTGGTTTAATGGTACACACTTCTGCCTTTCATGGCAGAGGGCATGGGTTCGATTTCTGGCCAGTTTTGCATCAGGAAGGGCAAAACCTTTCATGCCTTTGATTTTCTGTGGCAACCCCTGTCATGGATCAGGGGAAATACCAATAGAAAGGCTACCGTGTGTTTTACCCTACTTACAAGTTGGCCTTTAATAAATGATGTGAATAGATGAGGTGCAAATATATAGTATACGTTCTCCTGACTTCTCAGCTTACTAAATAGAAATTGAAGAGTTCTTTTTACGATACTGCTAAGTGAAAGCATTTGCTTTTCAGGTTCACGGATTCAAGTAAAAATATATATTCCTTGGTACAAACTTGCCTGAATTAGAAGTTGAAGAAAGCAAACGAACCAAATGAAAACAAATGGATTGGCGACTATGCTTAACAAATGAGGTGCTTTGAGCTAGACGCCTCATATGTATGATATAAATCTGATGAATGAGGTTCCACAACACAGCCAATATATTAAGTAAAAAAAAAAAGAAAGGAGGATATGAGCGGCTTTATAGATGCTGCTATGGGATTTCCAGTTCAAGTGTGAGGTAACTTTAGTTCGGTTTATTTTGAAGATCAAATGTTTACATTTAGGGCTGGGCGATATGGACGAAAAATTATATCTCGATATATTTTACTTAAACTTAATATTCGATATGTATCTCGATATATTTTCCGCTGAAAGTATACATATAAAGATATTCATTTTCATATTCATATTCATTATTAACCCAGTTAGTCAAGATGGGTATGAACAGCACAGAAAATAAACTGTTTAAGTTGCACAGAATTACATAACATAAATAAAATAGAAAAATATTCTTTGTGCGTAAAATAAATAACATAGCTGTGCAAATAATACCAAAATGTATCAAACTCAAAAATAATTTGCGTTTCCCTTCCTGGTTCGATGACCCGCCCTATCTTGCCTCTGATTGGCCTGTCCCTAACTAATCGTGACTCATCATAGTAAACAGCCAACCAATCATGGATGTTCTTATACGTTCAAGCACGTCATGGAAGAAGGAAGGGGAGGGGTTTAGTAGCCCATGGAGGGAGAGCGGGGGAGAACAAGGAACACAACAAATAAGCAGAGTTTGGTCATTTTAACGTGAAATAAATTATATCTTTATTACGATATTTTCTTAATTCATATCTTGTTTAAAAATATATTGATATATCTTTCAAACTCGATATATCGCGCAGCCCTATTTTTCATTTCAACATGTCAGAAAAGGAGTAGGAAGAAGCATAGCTTATTCATCCCTACCCCTTCTCAATGACTCAGCAATTACTAAGAGCTCACTTCCTGTTTTTAACATGATGCAAGTTACCTTTTTCTAATGGGGAGATATGAAATATGAGTGATGCTCTTGTGAGAGTTCCAGTCTAAGAGGTGTGAGGTCTTCTCCTAATGGAACATTGCTCTCAGACAAAGAGGGGTGGAGGAAACGGCTCAACAGGTTGATGACAAAAAGGTAGATGGCTTTTTATTTAATAAAAAGGGCTTGTATAGCTTTCTTACCGATGTCATCACTAGAGGTGGGAATCTTTGGGAAGCTCACAATGCAGGGGCTAGGATTAAATTATAAATCGACTATGTATACATCTTTAATTATTTAGATTTTGTTACTTAGTATATTGTTAATATATTTTAAATTATTATATATTCTAAATGTTTTACATTTAATTATTAACATTAATGTCTACAAGACTCCTCCTTTGGCTACTGACATATGCAAAATTGTGTCACTTCTGGATTTTGGATGATACGATACAAAACAATACAGTGAGTTGAAATCGATTCTTTTACTTTTTAGCAGTGTGACTGTGAAATACATACTGGATACTGGACATTGTTTCTTATATTCCTGTTATTTCTTGTAAGGGAATTAGGTATAAATGTGATGGGCCTGCGATGAGGTGACGATTTGTCCAGGGTGTACCCCGACATCCGCCTGAATGCAGCTGAGGCCATGTCTACACTAAGTCGTTTAACCCATTAAACAAATAATTATTTAGCCTATGCCCCGTTTCAGCCACACTAAACCAGCGTTTAAGGTCCCCATCCTCGGACAATTTTTAACACGGGCAAGTGCGCCGTGTATTTCTTGAATCTCCGGCTCTTAGCTTTGTATGGACTTATTGATCGTTTACAAACTGAGTTCGGAGAGGAAGTGACGCCAGAAAGACCGCGCCCCACACAGGAAGTGACGTCAGAAAGAACGCGCCACAGCCAGCTTCATAATAAAGCTGTTTCGTAACTCGGAGCTAACCACTGGAAAGATGGAGACATGCCCGTGTTTCTCCTTCCGTCTGTACAGACGCTTAGTGTAGAAGGGGCCTGAGATAGGTTACAGCACCCCCTGCGACCCCGAGAGGTAGCAGCTGTAGAACATGGATGGATGGATTATGGATACAAACAAGCACGTAAACATGTGTTTGTAAAATGGTACAGTGGTACTTAGGGACACCGGTGCCCCAACGTACGAGTTGTTCAGTATATAAGCTGTCTCTTAGCTAATTACAGTTGTATGCTTTAGGTTGTGAGAAAGCATTTGGGTTACGAGCCACAGTGAACACTGCAAGATCAGACCAAAACATCCAGTGTTACTAGCAATAGTTCATAGCTAGAGATGGAAATTACTTTTTTTTTCCAACCACGAGAAGGAAGAAAGCGAGTCTGAAGGACAGTGCTGAGAAGAAGTGGATGATATTCGTTGAAATAAAAACATGACCAAGCGTGTCGCCAACTTGGTGAAGCAGTGTGAGCGTATCACTGCACCATATTGAAGAAGAATGAGACGGTAACGCCAGTTAAAGACATTCAAATGTTTAATCGGTAGGGATGTAACTGTTTCCAAATTTCATACTATGATATTATCACGGTGTTAGGGCTACAGTACGATATTGTTGTGGTATTTGTCCAAAAAAAGACTTACAAATATTTTAGTAGGTAGAATTAAGTGACATGAATGTTTAGGATGAACACACTTTACTGTATTTGAACACAAACATAATGCTCAAATGTTCTAATCATATTTATTACTACAAACATGAATTTTGTGCAGGAACATCCACTGTTGCAAGCAAATATGTGAATGGAATGGATAATGTAAAAGCCAAAAGTCTGTGATAAATCCATGTCAAAAGATGCACAACTACACAACAAAAGGAGTGTTATGTGGGTAAGTGGCGCCAATTGCCAAAGGAGATCAATATGAGATGTTTACTCGTGAAATCATACTATTACATACAGTAAGCACACGCTAATTTATCTGTGCTAGCAGTGTACTCCCAGCAGTAAAAATATAAAAAAAACATAATTCTCATGTATTATTTCTATGATTCATTCCAATATTTTCAGGTTAGCTTCTCATGCCTAGTGTTTTCTCAGTTTATGGTTGGGTGAGCAAAGCAAGGGAGATTTACGAATGTCATCTTGTCATGCTTAAATAAAAAACGAGTCCTTGTTTATTAAGCATATATTTTCCATAAAATTCTCAAAAACAGGTAAAAATGTATTTATGCATACTATATACAAAATGAGCTGAGCAAATTTTAATGTTACCCCCATTAATCACATTCAAATTCGGTTTGAGTCTTGCAAGCCATAATCATCTTCTTTCTTTTTAGACAATCGCTCTGTCTGCAGTCTCTGTTTTTCACAACTTTTTGCAGATGCAGTATTAGTACTGGAGATATTTTTATCTGTTCAATTCTGACAGCCGCAACGACACTGCATTAGTTAACCATTCAGCTTCAGCAGAGATGCTAACAGTTCCTTTCACGGACAGTATATTGTTCTGCTTTCCTCTACCATTGCTGACGTTCTAGTTGCTGTTACATGAAATCACTTGAAATGAAGCAAACTGCAGCCTTTGCAAGAAAACAGTTCTATGGCAAATCTAAAAAAAGGACAGTTATGTTTGCTAATATTTTTTATTATAAGTTTATTGGTGTATTTAGTTAGTTTAACCATTTTGTTTTTTAATGTGAAAGAGCAGTGAATTAATGTATATACCGTAGTGACAATTCTTTCTGGCCATCTGATTTTCCTATACGTCCATATGGATGTGAAATGGTCTTACAATATTTAGTCTTTGTTCAATGCCATTGGAATTGTTGCTGCTTATTGCAAAAGGTAACAAAAACTACACAATATTCCGCCTTCCATGAATGTTGCAAGTTACTTTGCCAAATATGTAGACAGTCCGTTGAATTAGAGATGAAAAAATAACTCTGGGTGTTTTGTTGATATAAACTAACCACTCTAAAGAAAGTACATTATATATAAACATGAAGTGCACATACATGTAGGAATCGCGTCAAATTATTAATTTGGTTGGGAATAAACTGAAAAAAGCAATACAATTATTAGGGGTGTGGGAAAAAATCGATTCAAATTCAAACGCGATTCTCACGTTGTGCGATTCAGAATCGATTCTCATTTTTAAAAAATCTATTTTTTTAAATTTATTTAAAAAAAAAAAATCAATCCAACAAAACAATACACAGCAATACCATAACAATGCAATGCAATCCAATTCCAAAACCAAACCCGACCCAGCAACACTCAGAACTGCAATAAACAGAACAATTGAGAGGAGACACAAACACGACACAGAACAAACCAAAAGTAGTGAAACAAAAATGAATATTATCAACAACAGTATCAATATTAGTTACAATTTCAACATAGCCGTGATTAAAAATCCCTCATCGACATTATCATTAGACATTTATAAAAAAATAAAAAAAACAACAATAGTGTCACAGTGGCTTACACTTGCATCGCATCTCATAAGCTTGACATCACACTGTGTCCAATATTTTCACAAAGAAAAAATAAGTCATATTTTTGGTTCATTTAATAGTTAAAACAAATTTACATTATTGCAATCAGTTGATAAAACATTGTCCTTTACAATTATAAAAGCTTTTTACAAAAATCTACTACTCTGCTTGCATGTCAGCAGACTGGGGTAGATCCTGCTGAAATCCTATGTATTGAATGAATAGAGAATCGTTTTGAATCGGGATAATATCGTTTTTGAATCGAGAATCGTGTTGAATTAAAAAAAAAATCGATTTTGAATCGAATCGTGACCCCAAGAATCAATATTGAATTGAATCGTGGGACACCCAAAGATTCACAGCCCTAACAATTATGCAGGATGAGAATTTAGCTCTAATGCTGCTAGCTTAATGCTAACGCACAATGGATTACCTCATAGACAGGCTAACCAAAATTAGCATGGATG
>NC_084744.1:16304990-16374990 GCF_033978785.1 Entelurus aequoreus | reverse complement strand
ACACGGTTTGGATTTAGACTTAGACTTAGACAAACTTTAATGATCCACAAGGGAAATTGTTCCACGCTGTAGCTCAGTTACAAAGGATGGAAAGTGTAATGATGGAAAGGACAATGCAGGTATAAAATAGACTAAAAATGTGCCGCAGTAGCAATATACAATATAAAATATATGTAGTATTTACATAAGTTTATTGGCAACACTAAATTGGCCCTAGTGTGTGAATGTGAGTGTGAATGTTGTCTGTCTATCTGTGTTGGCCCTGCGATGAGGTGGCGACTTGTCCAGGGTGTACACCGCCTTCCGCCCGATTGTAACTGAGATAGGCTCCAGCGCCCCCCGCGACCCCGAAGGGAATAAGCGGTAGAGGATGGATGGATGGATGTACAGTATATGATATATACTGATATATTATATTATATTATATGTTTATATCATATATACAATATACAACAATTACCATGTACAATATTACAGTATATACAGTATAACAGCTGCAGCATGAAATAGAGAGTAGATCCAGCAGAAAATAGACATTATAAACAAAGAGTGGTAGCTATCATAGATTAATAAACTTTAGTTTGTCGAGTTATTGTGAGAAAAGAATTTCCCCTTTATTTTCCCTAACAGTCTATTAAAACCAACATTTCGATTAGCATGGGGCTTCATTTTGACACGGTGGTTATGGTTCAGGTGATGGCATGGTCAGTCAACTGTACGTTCTAAAGTGACAGGATAAAGTGTGTGTTTGTGCCCGCCAAGGCCGTCTCATTCTGTTTCTAATCCTCCCCAGATTGAGGTCAGTGGGGCTATTGCAAGATCTCCACAACCCAGTCTGACCCTCACAAATGTTGAGATTGAGTAAAAAGTCTTCTCTGATTGGCTCAGAGGACTTGGGAAGAGTGGCAACGTTAAATGTCTCCAAGAGGTGAGGCCAAGGGGGCGTGAAGCATCAGCCAGATGATTAATTTTGAGTCCTGGTGGACTTACAGAGGTTTCACAGGGGATATTGCACGGAGTGTTTGAGATTGTCCCTGTGATGGTTTGCTTTAGCATCATGTGGGAGTGTTGCTATGGTGACGGCGGACTGTAGCGTAGGTGTGTAGTTGTGGTAACAGGTCTATGTGAGGCTGCCACTCACTGTGATAACTGACTTGTATTGTGTTTAGACCAGTGGTTCTTAACCTGGGTTTGATCGAACCCTAGGGGTTCGGTGAGTCAGGCTCAGGGGTTTGGCGGAGGTCAAGACACACCCGACTCATCGTGTAAATAAAAACTTCTCCCTATCGGCGTATTGCGGATACAGCAACAGCAGAAGTCACACTGATTTGCAGGTGTGTAATTTGTTGTGAGTTTATGCTCTGTGTTGGTTGTGTTCTTTGAACAAGGTGATGTTCATGCACGGTTCATTTTGTGCACCAGTAAAAAAAACATGGTAACACTTTAGTATGGGGAACATATTCACCATTAATTAGTTGCTTATTAACATGCAAATTAGTAACATATTGGCTCTGAACTAGTCATTATTAAGTACTTATTAATGCCTTATTCGGCATGGCCTTATTATAACCCTAACCCTCTAACCCTGGCCCTAACACTCTAACCGTAACCAAATAACTCTAAATTAAGTCTTTGTTACTTAGAATATGTTCTCCTAGTGTCCAAAAAACTCTAAATTAAGTCTTTGTTACTTAGAATATGTTCCCCATACTAAAGTGTTACCAAAAACATATAACTTTGTCTTGAATTTGAAAAAAAACATCATTTTATTTTTCACTAAAGAAGGGTTCGGTGAATGCGCATATGAAACTGGTGGGGTTCGGTACCTCCAACAAGGTTAAGAACCACTGGTTTAGACATTCATTAAGATTGATGCATTATTCACTTGGGGAAAATACATGCTATGAGTTTTCTAATTATTAATGATGATGATGACGATAAATAATACATGACACTTATAAATCACTTTTTAGAATTCAAAGATGCTTTATAGGTTGTTTGCAAGTGTGGCGTCTAATAGTTTGTTTTATTTATTGCAACAATTCTCGCGAAGAATAGGAGCTTTGAATGTTTTGTTTCTTCTTAATCCATAAAAAAAAAAGTATTTAAAGTTAAAGTTAAAATTCTAACGATTGTCACACACACACTGGGTGTGGTGAAATGTGTCCTCTGCATTTGACCCATCCCCATAGTTACCCCCTAGGAGGTGAGGGGAGCAGTGAGCAGCAGTGTGCACTGCGCTCTGTAATCTTTTGGTGATTTAACCCCCAATTCCAACCCTTGATGCAGAGTGCCAAGCAGGGAGGCAATGGGTCCCATTTTTAGAGTCTTTGGTATGACTCGATTTCTAATTGCAAAGAATAATACCACAACATTTGGAGATCCATGCGTTTCATTGATTAGTTTTATGTAAATACATATTTTCTTTTTATTTCTTTTGCAATCATTTGAATTACTAAAAATATATTTTTTATTTATTTTATATTTTTGCAAATGTTCATACTGATATACAAAAAATACTGCTGTACAATTACAAAATTGTCAGCTTCCTTATTTGTTTGTAGTTATTTATTTACATCTTATGTTTTGTTGATATTTTTTTGTTGTCCTGTCCAGCTACTCAGGGGCGGCATAGCTCGGTTGGTAGAGTGGCCATGCCAGCAACTTGAGGGTTCCAGGTTCGATTCCCGCTTTCGCCATCCTAGTCACTGCCGTTGTGTCCTTGGGCAAGACACTTTACCCACCTGCTCCCAGTGCTACCCACACTGGTTTAAATGTAACTTAGATATTGGGTTTCACTATGTAAAGCACTTTGAGTCACTAGAGAAAAGCGCTATATAAATATAAATTCACTTCACTTCAAATCATATTGTTGATGTAGATGCCCATATTGGCTGTACAAATTCACTTTACAAAAGAGAAGTGTGGGATACTTCTCTTATTGCCTTATTTGTATTTGACTTTATTAAATGGATTTATATTATTATTTGGTGCAGCCGGGCCAGAGCAGGAGGGGATAGAAAGAAAAAAAAAGGAAGACAGAGGGGGAAATTGCGGGGACAAGAGGGGAATAAGACAGAGAGGCAACAACAACAGCAAACACAACAATAACAACAACAACAATAGAACAACATCGCAAATAGGATATGTACAAATATGATGGTAAAAGTGATAGCAAAGAAGCAGTTAGTGAAATAAATAATAATACAGAAATGACAATGAACATTATTACACTACAAATGGAGCAATACAAATACCAATAGAAATAGCACTATTGCTAATGAATAATAACAATAATTACCTCTATTATCAACAATACAATTGTTCAAATGCAACAATACATATATGTAATGATAACTTGAAATACAAAAGAAAGCAGATAAATGGCGGGGAAGAAAGAGAAGCCAACTATATTAACCTTGTAGATTGTTATAGTAACAGTAGGTTAAGCTTTGTCAGTGTCTTTTTTTCTTGTTCATCTGTGTATTTATTTTTCAGTCATTTACATGTACCAGAAGCCTTATCACTGTAGAGATTAGGAGTGCTCAAAAAATGTATTTATTATTTAAATCAAGAACCGTATACATTTTTAAAAAGACTTTAGGTTATTTCTGCACTTACTCTCTGAGAGTGTACGCGATAAAAGTCAGCAGCCAAGAGGAGCTTTTGTAACCTGCTTTAAAAAGTTTTATTATCACTTATTAGAAAAAAAAATGTTGCCAGAATTGATTCTGAACTGAATGGTCACATCAAGAATCGGAAGCAAAATCGTGGGTTCACAAATGTAAATATGTCAACTTCTTCTTACATTTCAAGAACACATTTATCATTGAGGGCTACTGTTATTTGCTATTTTCTTACTTTACTATTTTCTTACAAGCCTTGTCAGAATCGGTCAAGTGATTTTTGTTGAATCAAGTGAACTAAACAGGTCAAAAGAGGATGAAACCATCTTCCTAGCGTATTTAACAAATGCACAATTTATTATTATTATTTTTTGCATCCTATGTTGCTCGGGGTCCCTAATTTGGAAGACACTAATTTGTGGAACAGCAACATAAGATTATATCATTCCGATATGGTTCCACTAAAATCCAATTGCCTGGCAGTTAGACCTATTCCGATAGCAAGGTTGCTTAGCCTGAAAGCATGCTGGAGTGAGCCTCTGCTTATAAACACTGGCACCGGCCTACTTAGAGTCCCATATTGGTAATTATATCATACAAGCAGCAAAGGTGTATATCAGCAGAAAAAAAGCTTTACTGCACCCATGACTAACATAGCAGAAATCACACACTTGAGGTGAGCGAGGAGGTGAAGATGGTCTAAGAATTGCAGCAAATTGCTCCTTCATGTACTTCATGTACAGTACAGCAGCAGACTTAAGCGCCTCATTAGAGGTGCTGAATTTGACCCACCCTATTGCCTGCTTTGTTTACTTGCTCCATCTATTTTAACACCATTTCTCACTCCAGATGGCTGCGATCGTCTTCTCTGCCTGCTTGTCTATCTTCTTCTTTCTGATTTGTCTGACTCTGGCCTAGTTTGAGCTGCTCCTCTTTGTGGCCAGCCTCTCTTTCAGTGTAGTTCACGTTTTTAGACACATGTCTAACACTTTGATGGACATAGCATGCCTGTTTTTTTGCATCTAATCATGTTTACTAAAGTCTTAATCATAAGCAGGGCTGCGTTTATCGATTATTTTAGTAATCGGGTAATCTATTGATTACTGTATTTTGCCGACCATAGAGCGCACTACCAATTAAAACATTTTTGATCTTTTTCATATACTGTATAAGGCGCACCGGATTATAGGGCGCATTAAAGGAATCATATTATTATTAGTTTTTTCTAAATGGAAAACACTTCCTTGTGGTCTACATCAGTGTTTTTCAACCACTGTGCCGCGGCATACTAGTGTGCCGTGAGAGACGGTCTGGTGTGCCGTGGGAGATTATGCAGTTTCACCTATTTGAGTTAAAAATATTTTTTGCAAACCAGTAATTATAGTCTGAAAATAATGTGCCGTTGTTGAGTGTCGGTGCTGTCTAGAGCTCGGCAGAGTACCCATGTTATACCATACCATATCAGTAGGAGGAAGCCGGTAGCTGATTGCTTTGTAGATGTCGGGAACACGTCGTGTGAGACAAAAAACAATTTGAAATGTGGACTCGTCAGACCACAGAACACTTTTCCACTTTGCATCAGTCCATCTTAGATGAGCTCGGGCCCAGCGAAGCCGGCGGCGTTTCTGGGTGGTGTTGATAATTGGCTTTGGCTTTGCATAGTAGCGTTTTAACTTGCACTTACAGATGTAGTGAAAAACTGTAGTTACTGACAGTGGTTTTCTGAAGTGTTCCTGAGTCCATGTGGTGATATCCTTTACACACTGATGTCGGTTTTTGATGCAGTACCGCCTGAGGGATCCAAGGTCACGGGCATTCAATGTTGGTTTTCGGCTTTTCCGCTTATGTGCAGTGATTTTTCCAGATTCTCTGAACATCTGTCGTCGTGTCTTTCATGATTGTGAACGATAGACAAAATTGGGAAAAAAGTGAAGTTCCTCTTTAAAAATATTATTTTGCTCTATTTTTCCATTGTTACAGTTTATTATACAAATGTTAAGAATTGTTCAATTGTCTAGACACTTTTAGTGACTATTAAAGTACATCCACACCGCGGACATGCTGCCCCTCTTGCAGACGATTCTTTGCATCTTGCCTACGTCATCACAACATTTGGTTACGACTCTGCTGGTCTGGGGATCAAAGTATTTTTTGAGTGACGGTGCATCACTTGTCAATAGTCCGCAAATACTAAGCTATACATAACTATTCATACTGTAACGAGTTGCTGGTGTTACATGTTTATGTTTATTGTCCCACACCGTGCCTGAAGTGAAAGAGGATTGGCAGAGAATGAGGAAGTGTTGTTTTGTAACTGCACGGGAGGGAATGTGTTGGAACTGGGCCGGTTGTTAGCATAGGTTTCGCAATACAAGTTAAAAAGAGCGTCGGATTTTGTGTGACTTCTTCTGGAGGCTACAATACATTATATCATGCTTTAAATTTTTTTCACGTAAAAAATTTCTTAATTTTCAAGGGGTGGCAGCTTTTATTATTGCACGATCGAATACATTAGGGCAGGGGTGTCAAACTCGTTTTACATTGAGGGCCACATCGCAGTTATCGTTGCCCTGAGAAGGCAGATTTTAACAATGAGTAATACATGAATATACATGTGTCTATACAATACATTAACAATATATATATTTTTTTACATAAGCTGCAAAAAAAACATTTAAATTTTACTTTAAAAACTGGCAGCTCAGTCACCAGAATTTTACAGTAAAAGCAGTGGGTTTTTTACAGCATATAAATGGAATGGAACGTAAAAACAATACCACTGTTTTTAGCAGTGAAATTCAAGCAACAGAGCTGCCAGATTGTTTTTTTTCACTGTAAAATCTTGTTGTTTTAATGTTTTTTAAAATGTTTAAATGTCTCATTGTACATGGAAAAAAACAGTACCAAAGTTGATTTTACGGTTAAAAAAAACTCAGTCGGCGGAATTTAACCGTAAAATCTATTGTCAATTTTACAGTCCACAATTTGATTGATAATTTGTTTTGAAATCATAAGTCAAGAAGATATTTAAGTACAGTTTTTATCTTTATTTTAACAAAAAATATTTTTGGAATACATAATATAATATTTTGATTTTGATAATATTGCATTTTAAAAGATATGCAATTGCATGCAGTACATGATTTTTAATGTCAAAAGGGAAATAACAAATATATTTAGTAAAAAAAGATGAAGCATTTTACTAAAGCATAATATTTCCAGGCTTTCGCGGGCCACATAAAACAATGTGGCGGGCCACATGTGGCCCCCGGCCTTGTGTTTGACACCCGCACATTAGGGGAAACCCTGAATCTGTGATTAACAACTTTATCAGGAATGTTACAAACAGTAGACATCTTTACCATAACACACTGCATCTGCAAAACTGTGGTTTAAACTGCAATGCCAAGCAAAAGTGCAGCAAGGGGTATAATACAGTACTGTGTATGCTAAACCTTTCATCATAGGGCAGGGGGGAAAAAAACAAAAAATAAAGTGCCCGATGCTGGAGGGGGGAGGTAAAGAAAGTTAGTTAGGAACAAAAAGCTTTTAGAGTGGATTCATTCCATGTGGAACAAACACAACCGAGTATTGTACATGTAGCCTGTATACTGAAAAAAAAAAAATCCTATAGTATATTGTATATTTTTTGCCATTTGTCTTAAGACGTCCTGGTTGGTCTATGGAGATATAAAAGCACTGAAGTAAAATTATATATGGTCGCCATGGTAACACCAAATACGCAATTCTCCTTTTTTACAAGTCAGTGAACCATCATCGCCATTTTAAAGCTGTTATTTCAAGGCAGTATTGTTACATATTGGGGCTTAAAAAGCCATCCAAAGCTCTCAGCTTCTCCCTCCTCCATTAATTTGTTGTCACGCCATCTTAAATTGTCTGCATTAAACACAGAACACGGCGCTATGTTCCATCATCACGTCCGCGCATGTACGTGTGCATTCATACCTTCAACCTCATACGTGTGGGTTATTCCGTCCTTAGGTTGCAAAATACGATTCTGCTACATCCTGGAGGCTATACTGAATGCATCTCGTTCTCATGACCTTCCATGTTAATCCATGTATGCAATTCCACGGGGGCGTGTGCTGGTGTGAGATGTCCACAAGCTCAGCACACAATAAATATTGTGTAAAAGTTTTATTTAGAACAGGATATAGTGTAAAACAGGGGTGCCCAATACATTGATCGCAAGCTACCAGTCGATTGCAGAGGGTGTGTCCGTCGTTTGCCGGGCTTTAAAAAAAAAAAAAAAACACAAATATGACGGCACCCGAGGATCTTGTAAGATGATGGCTGGCTGCTGCTAGCTATTATGAAGAAGAATAAAAATACTTTTTTTATTTCAACACTCTCTCTCGCCAAACACCTGCTGTCAAAAGTGTGAAGACCAATCGCACAGTTCCTGCCTTCACTATAAGTCCTGCTACACCCTGCCCGCACTCTCAGACCGCTCTCAGACCATCATTGCATACAAGTTAACAAGCTATGGAGTTAGCTTCCAAACTATTTATTTCAAAGTGTATAAAAACGAGTACTGGATCTGGACAAATAAGAAGCTAAAAAAACAAATACTTTCAAGTGGAATTGGAAAGAGAGGAGTACTTCTTCCCCTCCACAATGTAAATTCGAAGCTGTGACACTCTTTATTATATTCTTCAAAAAAGGAGACAATCTTTCTGCATGTAGAATTTTTGTATTTTAATTAACACCTTGTCAGGTTCAAACACCGAACTATCTATTAAACAAGACAAGAAGCAAGGAATCAGGCAGAGACAGAGTTCAATTTTGCTCATGGGGAGAAACGTTTGGGGCTGTACACTCAGTTACAGTCTCCCACCACGCTCTAAGGGACAGTCCCACACGCTACTCTATTTATTCAGGAGTTCCCCAGTTAACATCACTGAGGCTGCCTCTAAAGGGAGGGGTCACACATATCATGCAAAGCAGCTCCAGTACGCACAATACGTGACGGAATGTGCTGGGGGCCTTGTGATTGCCTTGTCTCTGCTTTGTCTGTGTGCTGTCGCCTTATCTTCGTTGAGGCCCTGGTACGTCCTTGGCTGATAGCGGGCTAAAACAAAGAAAACATCTGCAGCGAGGCCACCCCTCATATGCCGTGGAAGATAACACGTTGTGTGCCCTTGCACGAAGCAGAAAAGAGCACAATAGATAATAACTATAGCAACGGCCTTTAAGCATAAGAGTTGTGTGATAACTTATATATAATTATTCTAACACACTCTATTTATTCAGAAGTTCCCCAGTTAACATCACTGAGGCTGCCTCTAAAGGGAGGGGTCACACATATCATGCAAAGCAGCTCCAGTACGCACAATACGTGACGGAATGTGCTGGGGGCCTTGTGATTGCCTTGTCTCTGCTTTGTCTGCGTGCTGTCGCCTTATCTTCGTTGAGGCCCTGGTACGTCCTTGGCTGATAGCGGGCTAAAACAAAGAAAACATCTGCAGCGAGGCCACCCCTCATATGCCGTGGAAGATAACACGTTGTGTGCCCTTGCACGAAGCAGAGAAGAGCACAATAAATAATAACTATAGCAACGGCCTTTAAGCATAAGAGTTGTGTGATAACTTATATATAATTATTCTAACACACCTGTTAACAAAACATGTTTACATGTATGTACAGTCGTGGTCAAAAGTTTACATACACAACATAATGTCATGGCTGTCTTGAGCTTCCAATAATTTCTACAACTCTTATTTTTTTGTGATAGAGTGATTGGAGCACATACTTGTTGGTCACAAAAAATATTCATGACGTTTGGTTCTTTTATGAATTTATTATGGGTCTACTGAAAATGTGAGCAAATCTGCTGGGTCAAAAGTATACATACAGCTATGTTAATATTTGGTTACATGTCCTTTGGCAAGTTTCACTGCAATAAGGCGCTTTTGGTAGCCATCCACAAGCTTCTGGCAAGCTTCTGCTTGAATTTTTGACCACTCGTCTTGACAAAATTGGTGCAGTTCAGCTAAATGTGTTGGTTTTCTGACATGGACTTGTTTCTTCAGCATTGTCCACACGTTTAAGTCAGGACTTTGGGAAGGCCATTCTAAAACCTTAATTCTAGCCAATTTTAGCCATTCCTTTACCAATTTTAGACGTGGGTTTGGGGTCATTGTCCTGTTGGAACACCCAACTGCGCCCAAGACCCAACCTCCGGGCTGATGATTTTAGGGCCTTGACTTTGACACCCCTGATCTAAAGGATGCAAATATTATTGTATGATTTTTCTTTTTAAATGAAGAGTATATGCAGATGGGAAAATTGCAAATGTAAAGTTGTTTATGGGTATGTTTACTATCTGTACCTTGTATGGTCTTTTAATGCAAATACTTTGAAAATGTGCATTTAATTCTTACTATACTGTACAAGCTTTAAGCAATTTAATGACTTACAGTTAAAGAAAACGTTTAAAAACGTGCCTGGATTACATTTTGACTACAAACTTTCATTTGTATCCAAATATAGGGGTACCTTCTTAAGCAAATAATAATAATAATAATCTGATTACAAAAATGAATCCCTTGACAACCCTAATATGTATATGTGTGTGTGCATGTGCCCGTACATGTGAGGTAGATCACCTCAACTTGGTCATTTGACAAGTAGCTCGCTTGCTGAAAAGTGTGGTCACGCCTGCTGTTAAGAGTAAATCACCACCAGTATTAGATTATGATGGCTACTTATCTACCATATGTATTTTTTTACACCAAAAGTCAAAATAAACCCTAGTTTATTACAGCATCACAGTGTTTCTTTATGGACTGTGAGAGAAATGTCTCATTTAAACCTGGAGCTCTTCAGCACACTTCATTTGTATACTACAACGTGAAACATGGTTTATTTGTACCTCAACAAATCATCTTTACAAATTTCAGACATAACAGCCTCTCTCTCCAATTATCGCCTGCTTCCAATTAACGCCCCCGTTTTTTTTTACCTCCTGCAGTTATTGCTGACTCCCTCACAGTAACGGCTCCAGCCCAGACTCTTTCCAAAGTGGAAGGCGACACACTACAACTCACCTGTGAAGTGTCCAGGACCACAATGCAACACACACACTTGTCAGTGGGTTGGTATCTGAAAGCCCCGGATGACACAACAGCCCCCCCACAGGAGCTGCTCACCCTGTCGAAGGACTTTGTTTTACGGTCTGGGGGTCCGTACCGGCAGAGGATGGCAGCGGGGGACCTCAGGCTGGACAAAACCAGCGCCACCTCCTATCGACTGACCATCCACAAGCTGCAGCCGGTGGACCAGGGCCTGCTCTACTGCCAGGCGGCCGAGTGGATCCAGGACAGCGATGGCAGCTGGTTTGCCATGACCCGCAAGCAGAGCGACAAGACTCAGCTCCGCGTTCAGCCCACTGGTGAGTGTAGTGCAGATTTGCTTTCAAAGACTATAGACGCAGATGCGCATCAACCATGTGGGCCGGCTTCCGATGATTGCAGATCAGCCTCTCGCGCTAAGCTCATTAGCTTCCTTAAAAGGGCTTATTCAACCTACATAGACGTCCCACTGGTGTGTTAGTATTGCTTTGACGAGCAACATTACAAACACAGTCTATGATAGTGTAAACAGTTCTAAGACAGTGCAAGTCTGCACGGCAGGTGTTCTTCTGTTGTCTCTTCACGTTCACGTTGGATGCATATTTATATTTATGGTAACACTTTAGTATGGGGAACATATTCACCATTAACTAGTTGCTTATTAGCATGCAAATTAGTAACTTATTGGCTCTTAATTAGTCATTATTAAGTACTTATTAATGCCTTATTCTGCATGGCCTTATTATACAACCAGTAAGCCATTAACTAAGAGTCTTCCCTTAATAACCTCATAATTATTGCTGATTAGTACTAAGTAAGGAAATTGTTGTATATAATACCACTTAATGAATATGGTCTGTTCTTACATAATAAAACACAAAACTACAATAACCCTAACCTTAACCCTAAGTCTTTGTTACTTACAATATGTTCCCCTCGTGTCCAAATAACTCTAAATTAAGTCTTTGTTACTTAGAATATGCTAACGTATTACTATATTTATTCATAACATTTTTAAGGGTTATGTTTCTAGTGCCTAAAGTCGTATCGTAACTTTTTAGCTAATTTACTTTAGACCTTCGGAACTGAAACGGTTTGGCAGTCAGCAACTCTGAATTCAACCCAAACAACTTCAACCCAAAAGTACAACATTAATCCAAGCAAATAGGTTGTATTCACCTGGCGTCAAATCCATCTAATTAATTATGCGAGGCTCGAAGTGGTGGGCCAGCAGGAGTCTTTTGTCAAAGCCTTCTTGGTGGCATTTTGCCTTTCTTGAAGAACAAAACCCTATGTTCACGTTGTTTCTGGCTTTGGAAACTTTCAAAACATGAAAAGGATTTCTTACATTACCTCCTGCAGAGGTAATATAAGAAGGGCGAAAGAGTGCAAGATTTTACGAAAGACCACGAGTTTACAGTGATCACTTTGTTAAAGGTTTGTTTGATATACTTTAGATGTTTATTATTTCCCATTTAGATAGACAGACAAATAGATAGGGTTAGGGTTAGGGTTAGGGTAGCCTAACCCGCCTGATCAGTTTCTCCAGTCTGGAGCTGTCCTTCTTAGATGTACTTCCCCCGCAGCTCACTACGATGTAGAACAGAACACTGGCAACCACAGACTGGTAGTATTTAGGTATTATCTTGATTTTATTTGTATTTTATCTTGTTTCAGACTTTTTAAAACATATTTCTTGCTATGAGTGTTTTGTAAGCCACCAACTCAGGGAGTCTATGTAAAAGAAAGCAAATGTGAGCAAACCTAAAATAGTTAAGCTTTTAACAAAGGCAGCAATCATAAATTAAGCTTTCAGCACATACACAACGTTGGGATTTATTGTTACATTTTGATAAAGACAGGAAAAAACGCACACTCGTAAATGGCGTGTGCAACAACACCAAGGCAACAAACATGGCTGTAAAAGCGGAGTTAAATCATGAAATGCAACCAAACCAAGCTAAAACAATGCATTTATCTGGGAGAGTCTTGATACCAATTACCTTGACCTAGCCACACACAAATAAGTTGTAGACCTCCATGTTTTTCCAAGCTTTCATCTGTTTTGTCGTGTAGAATGACGTATGGAGCACCGGATAGTTCAACATGTCTGGGAACGCGACCGACAGATAATCCTTGTGATCACTTGACTAATCTTCTTTAATTAAATATAGGGATATATTAATTCCATTATATAGTTAGATTTTATTGCTTTTATCTGCTTTTAGTGGGAAGATGTAGGCCCCATGCATACTCAGATAGTTCACACTGTTGCTTTACAGTAGCGATGTTGGTTTGGTGGCCCACCACTTCATTTACTTCTGTTCAAAAATCACGTGACTGAGTACAACCTATTGAACTTCCTTTATGGAAAACTGTGCCACAATTGGTGCTATAGTATGTAGTAAGCAATATGGCAACCACTTAAGTGTCGTGGTCATTGTATAAACCAGGGTTCTACACCAACACCATATGCCCTGTCTACATTAAGCCGGATAACTCCTTAAACAAATAATTATTTGGCCTAAACCCCGTGTCAGCCACACTAACCCATCGTTTAAGGTTCCCCTCCTTGGATATTTTTTTTACACGGGTAAGTGCGCCGTGTATTTCTTGAATCTCCGGCTCTTAGCTCGGTATGGACTCATCGATCTTTTATAAGCGGAATTCGGAGAGGAAGTCATGTCAGAAAGGCCGCGCCTCACACAGAAAGTGAGGTCAGAAAGAACGTGCCACAACCAGCTTCATAACAACCGGTTTCGTAACTCGGAGGTAACCACTAGAAAGGTGGAGGTGAGTGTTTCTACTTCTACATGTACAGGCGCTTGTCGAAATCACACATGAATACCTTAAGAGAAGGAAACGCGGGATTGCAGCTATTTCGGATACAACACCTCTCAGACAGGAACATAGCAATGTTGAGGATAAGACCTGGAAGAACGGCGGCCTGGTGGGATATGTTTGTCAACGAGTGTGTTGTGCCAGAGGAATGGCAAGAAAACTTTCGAATGTCCAGGTCTTACCGAAAAACATCATCCATTTGTCGAAGGAGAGACAACGAGAATGTGGGCTCCGGTGGGTGTGATAAAAAAGGTAGCGTGTGCTTTGTATTACCTGGCCGACAAGGGAAGACTACGGAAAACCGCAAATGCATTTGGACTGGCAAATCAGACCGTATCAGTTATTGTCCGCCATGTATGTCGAGCGATTACTCAACATCTAGGTCCAGAGTATATAAAGTCACCAAAAACAAATGGACAATGAAGGTGAAGGCAAAAGAGTGAGGAGTGTCCTGACCAGATATCTAAATCCCTAGATTGATTGTTGTAATATGTTCTTTATCACATTGTTTACTTTTAAATGTCCATTAAAGATTTGATTAATTTATGATGGCTCAGCAGTGATTCACTACAATAGGGCCCCACAGCATACTGGAGTTAATTGAAATACCACAACACTGGATATTGTTCAGATAAGTTAAATTTAATTTAAGAACTTGCACACAAAGCAACACTGCAAACAAATGTAAAAGGCACACAAAACACAGCAAACAATTTACAACGTAGTAAAGTGCAGCTCTTCACACTGAAGAGAAGTGCACAGCAAATTGTTTACATATTAGGTCAGAGATGACTATGATGTGTGCATTTTCCGTGCATGCGTACTACGCCGTGTTGCGTCGGGGGGAGGGGTCTTAAACGATGGCAATGTGTGTGTGTGGACAGGGATAAGGTTAGGTGGGTTATATCCTGTATAACCTTAGTGTATAAGCAGCCTTAGGCCCCTTCTACACTAAGCCGGCTAAGGTTATCCAGGGTAAATCCCACCTTTGATTGATTGAGACTTTTATTAGTAGGTTGCACAGTGAAGTACATATTCCGTACAATTGACCACTAAATGGTAACACCCAAATAAGTTTTTCAACTTGTTTAAGTCGGGGTCCACTTAAATTGATTCATGATACAGATATATACTATCATATATACTATCATCATAATACAGTCATCACACAAGATAATCACATTGAATTATTTACATTATTTACAATCAGGGGTGTGGAGGGGGGAGGGGGGGGTAGGATATGGACAGCAAGTAGTGGAGAGAGAGAGAGAGAGAGAGAGAGAGAGAGAGAGAGAGAGAGAGAGAGAGAGAGAGAGAGAGAGAGAGAGAGAGAGAGAGAGAGAGAGAGAGAGAGAGAGAGAGAGAGAGAGAGAGAGAGAGAGATCAGAAGGCATAGGAAAAAAGTATCTGCATTTGATTATTAGCATTTGATTATTAGCAATCCGGGGAGGGTGTTAGTTTAGGGTTGTAGCTGCCTGGAGGTGAACTTTTATTGCGGTTTTGAAGGAGGATAGAGATGCCCTTTCTTTTATACCTGTTGGGAGCGCATTCCACATTGATGTGGCATAGAAAGAGAATGAGTTAAGACCTTTGTTAGTTCGGAATCTGGGTTTAACGTGGTTAGTGGAGCTCCCCCTGGTGTTGTGGTTATGGCAGTCATTTACGTTAAGGAAGTAGTTTGACATGTACTTCGGTATCAGGGAGGTGTAGTGGATTTTATAGACTAGGCTCAGTGCAAGTTGTTTAACCCTGTCCTCCACCTTGAGCCAGCCCACTTTGGAGAAGTGGGTAGGAGTGAGGTGGGATCTGGGGTGGAGGTCTAGAAGTAACCTGACTAGCTTGTTCTGAGATGTTTGGAGTTTAGATTTGAGGGTTTTGGAGGTGCTAGGGTACCAGGAGGTGCATGCGTAATCGAAAAAGGGTTGAACGAGAGTTCCCGCCAGAATCCTCATGGTGCTTTTGTTGACCAGAGAGGAGATTCTGTAGAGAAATCTCGTTCGTTGGTTAACCTTTCTGATTACCTTGGTTGCCATTTTATCACAGGAAAGATTAGCCTCTAGAATGGAACTTAGGTAGGTGACCTCATCTTTCCTGGTGATAACAATGTCACCCACTTTTATGGTGAAGTCATTGACTTTCTTAAGGTTGATGTGGGACCCAAACAGGATGGATTCTGTTTTACCCAAGTGTATGGATAGCTTGTTGTCAGCGAGCCAGGTGCAAGTTCTACAGAGCTCAGCACTGACGATTTTCTCCACCTGTGACTTGTCCTTGCCGGACACCAACAAGGCAGAGTCATCCGCAAACAAAAACAATTCACAGTCGCATGCCGATGACATGTCGTTTATGTATATTAGGAACAGTAAAGGTCCCAATATACTGCCTTGGGGGACTCCACAGCTCACCGAGAGGGGGGGGCACGGTGCCGTTCACCTCTACCCCCTGCTCCCTCCCCTCCAAGTAAGATTGCATCCAGCTCCATGAGGTTTTGTTAAATCCGAACCTAACCTTATCCTTGTCCACACACACACACACACACAATGGTCGTTTAAGACCCCCTCCCCACCTCCGTCCGCAACGCGACCTAGTACGCATGCGCAGAAAATGCGCACGTCATTGTCACCTCCAGTGTTGCTTTGTGTGCAAGTTCTTAAATTAAATGTAACTTATCTGAACAATATCCAGTGTTGTGGTATTTCAATTAACTGAAATCCAGTGTGTTGTGGGCCCTATTGTAGTGAATCACACCTGAGCCATCATAAATTAATAAAATCTTTATTAGACACGTAAACAATGTGATAAAGAACATTTTACAACAATCAAACTAGGGATCTAGATATCTGGTCAGGACACTCCTCACTCTTTTGCCTAAACCTTCATTGTCCATTCGTTTTTGGTGACTTTATATACTCTGGACCTAGACGTTGAGTCCGCGACATACATGGCGGACAACAACTGATACAGTCTGCTTTGCCAGTCCAAATGCATTCGATGTTTTCCGTAGTCTTCCCTCGTCGACCAGGTAATACAAAGCACACGCTACCTTTTTTTATCACATCCACGGAAGACTCTCCTTCGACAAATGTACGAAGTAGAATCACAGCTGACCTGGACATTCGAAAGTTATTTTGCCGTCTGAGATGTGTTGTATCCAAATCGCTTTCTCTTAAGGTATTCATGTGTGATTTCCACCAGCGTCTGTACATGTAGAAGAATGAGAAACACAGGCATGTCTGGATGACTAGCCTCCATCTTTCCAGTGGTTATTATGAAGCTGGCCGTGGCGCGTTCTTTCTGACGTCACTTCCTGTGTGGGGCGCGGTCTTTCTGACTTCACTTCCTTTCCGAACTCAGTTGGTAAACGATCGATAAATCCAAACAAAGCTAAGAGTCGGATATTCAAGAAATACATGGCACACTTACCCTTGTAAAAAAAATTATCCAAGTAGGGTTACCTTTAACGATGGTTTAGTGTGGCTAAAACGGGGCTTAGGCTAAATAATTCTTTGTTTAAGGGGTTATCCGGCTTAGTGTAGACATGGCCTTAGTTCGAAACAGCACATTACGAAGAAAAAAGTAAATGCCATAAAAGAGAAGACTTGAATGGGTGCCCTGAGGAAGACTTCAGTTATGTAAACCACTAGTTTGTTTCCAATCTTCTATGTTTGGGGCGGTATAGCTCGGTTGGTAGAGTGGCCGTGCCAGCAACTTGAGGGTTCCGGGTTCGATCCCGGCTTCTGCCAACCTCGTCACTGCCGTTGTGTCCTTGGGCAAGACACTTTACCCACATGCTCCCAGTGCCACCCACACTGGTTTAAAAATGTAACTTAGATATTGGGTTTCACAATGTAAAGCACTTTGAGTCACGAGAGAAAAGCGCTATATAAATATAATTCACTTCACTTCCCTATGTTTGCTAGCAAGGTGAATGCACATATCTGCCACTGTGTACAGTGGTCCAAGTTCCTCTATACAACAGTTGCACTCTAGTGTTTTAAGAAATTTGCTGCACAAATGTTTGTCTTCTTTGTTTTGAAGTGAACTCTGGGGACGGTATGGTGTCATTCCCAAGCCGAATGTGGCCCCGAGTCTGCCAGTTTAAAAGCCCTGCTGTAGATGTTGGGAGAACCTTTGTTCGATGTGCACCTTCCAGTTAACGTTTTAGGGTACACATGCAGTTAAGCAAGTCAAAGATCCTCTTGAGGCATTAGCATGAGGAAGTGCTCCGCCCCTTTGGCAACTGTTGATTGTCTAATGGAGACGGCGAAGTGGGGGAGGACGAGTTAAAGGGAGGTAGGGAGGACAGTGAGTCAAGGAACATGATGGGGTGAGTGTACATTGAATATGCCTCTTTTGATAATTATCTCATAAGTAGTCTGATGGATCAGACACAACGACAGCTTTGTGGCCCGTCACCGATCCTCCCACCCGACTCGACCTCCTCACCCCATTCTTCCGCACGGAAGAACTAACTCATTGTGTATTTCCCAGAACTGCGACATTAGCTGCCATTACCGTGGCAGAACACAGTGTTGGGTGTCTCATACAACACTCAAATTAATTAATTAGTCCTTTTTTTTTTGGCCAGTAAAGCATGACATCCGTTACAAGATGATGGCGCCCTAGATATCTGGTTGAGGGGGAAGAGAGATCTAAAGTTTGTCAGACGACTCCCTGCTACTTCAGGGAAGGAGACAAAAGGCACACCGAGTTCCCGTCTGGAAACCTTTTGTCACCCTGTGTCGTCCCTGTAATCTATCATAGATGCTGTTCCATGATGGAGAACACAGCCGAGGTGTGCTGACGTGGGCTCACACTTGATGTGTCATTTTTAGATTTCTTCTTGTTGGGCTCACGGCAAGACGGGCGTGGCACTTGCATAACTTTGTGGGTGAACGTGTTTTTGGGTTTTTTTTTTTGGCGTGGGGGCTTATTGAATATTTGACAGAAGGGAAATGTGATTGGAGAGGGCGCAGAACCTCCATTAAGCTGCCATCATAAAAGATGGAGTGGTTCTTAAGACAGCCCCATCACTAACTAATCACCCACAGCCAGCATCAAAGAGAAGAGCCTTGGACCGAATCGTGATAGAGCTTCACTCTGTTTTTAAAATCTTTTCACTTTCTCCATCTATTCTTTTTAACTTCATTTTCTCTTACTCCCTTTTCGATCTGCTACTCTCTTGCCACTTACTTTTTGCACTTTTTAAGTGTGTCCCTAGTTTCCTTATTTTGCCTTTGTCCTCTTTAAAGAGAAACTCCATTACCCAATACATGTTACCTATTCTAGTACCTAGAACATTTTTGCTTTTTGCTGGTCACTAATCGGTCAAGCACATTGATCAGTGTAACAGTTGAGGATACACGGCTAAATGACAAATATCACCACACACTGTTAACTTTACCTTGGCGATGATATGATCGTGATACATTTCAAGTCGACCACGGTGATGAGCCTTGAGCGTACTAGGTAGGTAGGTAGGTAGGTAGGTCTTTATAGTCATTGCACAAGTACAACAAAACTTTGTTTTCAGCACAAACCCGTTCAAGATTAGACAAACAAACAGTGTACAGGGTTACAGAACAAGACAACTGATGGGTCGCCACAAGGCGCCCCTTAAAAGATGGGGCAAAAGATCAACGCTGGGGGAGGATGAGTAAACATATACAATCTAGACTGGGCTTTTAAGGGGGCCCAGTCTGGAGTGGGAAAAAACCTCCATAGCAAAGCACATATACATTATACAACATCTCGAGACTAGCAACAGAGGGTAGGGAGTGGGGGCCACGGTAGCAGGCTGCAGCTCTTCAGGTGCTGCCCATCCGTCCATCACCCCTAAGGGATTTGCGTCAAGGGCGTTGGTTAAAGTTAAGTTAAAGTACCAATGATTGTCACACACACTAGGTGTGGTGAAATTTGCCCTCTGCATTTGACCCATACCCTTGTTCACCCCTTGGTAGGTGAGGGGAGCAGTGGGCAGCAGCGGTGCCACGCCCGGGAATAATTATTGGTGATTTAACCCCCAATTCCAACCCTTGATGCTGAGTGCCAAGCAGGGAGGTAATGGGTCCCATTTTTATAGTCTTTGGTATGACTCGGCCGGGGTTTGAACTCACAACCTACCGATCTCAGGGCGGACACAGTGATAAGATCGGGGATAGAGTATGTGTGTGTGTGTGGCGTATATTTTTGTGGATGCATGTGTGTTTGTGTGTGTAAGCCTGACGCGTGTCTCTATTCCGCGGACTTGATGTCGTGCAGTCGCTAGTGCAAAGTCAACAACAGGTGTGTGTCCAAGAGAGACAAGAAGGGAGTTTGTTGTGTCTTCGCCGCACTGTCCTTCGGGAGAGTCTCGAAGCCAGGGAAACAATCCAAGTTAGAATGTTTTGTATGCGAGTGAAAATCAAATTTGCTTTTCACTCTAAATTGTTTATGACTGATCCTCAAAATTCATCCTGTGGGGCACTAACTACTAACTCGATCAAAAATGACAAAAATGTATTGTGACAACAGCCAATCAGAGTCGACCATTTCCCACTCTGCTTCCGATTGCAGAGTACTATGCCGCAGGAAAAAACAAAAGGAACAAATTTAGAGCTAAACGCATAACTGAGGGCAGCGAAATAAACGTCAGCTGTGAGGTGGAGTTATCTAGGGCCCTATGATTTCTGTGTTACCAGGATCATGGAGTTGGCCAATAAAAAATTATATCTACTATTAAATGCAGAAATTGAGGTAATAATGATATGTGACTTCAATGTTATCATGAGAAAAATGAACAATTGTCTGGGTAAATCATGTTTACAGGGACCGTTCACTTCATAAACACTCACCTCAATGGAGCCTGACCAGCTGAGGGCCACCACTCTGTCTGCCTCAGAGACTCTGTCACTCAGATCTCGATCAGCCATCTTCGAAAACATGTGCGCGAAAAATCTACGAAACTTAACATTTTCAAAAGTACTTCTTGTCTAGTGATACGCTTTTTTTTTGTGCAAATTTGATTACTACTACTTTCAAACGCCATGTGAAAAATACAGAGCAACTACCAGCTAATGCTAGCCAGTTGACTGGTGTGACATGACCGCCGATGCTGCGTCTTATGTTAATGAGTAATATAAGTTAATGATAACTTAACAGCTTCAATACTACAGTTTGACCACTAATGTCGAAATAATAACCAATTAGTGTGCTGTCTTTCACTTAAAGTATTTAAAGCTTAAGCATTCATTGGTACATTATAGGGATGTAACAATATGACATTTTCATATCACTGTTAGTTTTTGTGTTTCCTATGCTTCACTGATAGTGTTTTAGTCTTAGTGCGGTATGTTATCTGTTTTTAATGGCTACGCTTTTATTGTTTTAAATGTTGGTTTGCACTGTAGCACTTTAAGATGTATTTAACCTGCTCTATGGCCTCGTGGTTAGAGTGTCCGCCCTGAGATCAGTAGGTCGTGAGTTCAAACCCCTGGCCCAGTCATACCAAAAAATGGGACTCATTACCTCCCTGCTTGGCAGTCAGCATCAAGAGTTGGAATTGGGGGTTAAATCACCAAAAAATTATTCCCGGGCGCAGCCACCGCTGCTGCTCACTGCTCCCCTCACCTCCCAGGGGGTGAACAAGGGGATGGGTCAAATGCAGAGGTTAATTTCACCACACCTAGTGTGTGTGACAATCATTGGTACTTTGACTTTGACTTTAAAGGAAAAGTGTTTCTCACGATGAACATATATTAATATTATTAATGATTTCTGGCGGGTGTTGTGGCGTTCAACCCTGTTTAGCGGTCCTCGAACGCACCTTAAAAACACCTTTCTCTTATTCCATAGAATGATCACGGTGTTCATAGAGAGCACAGCTTGTAGGTTCAATGTTCACAAATGTATATTTTAGTTGCTCAGAGAGCAATGTTTGTATACGTTTAGTTTGGGGTATGCCGTTTCCTGACGGGGAAAGACATGGTCTCTTGTTTTCTTGTTAGCCTTTAAGCTAGCAAGCTGGCGCCAGTCAGTACGTGGCTTTATCAAAGTGCCGTTATCAATCACATTTTTTTCAATGATTTTAATTTAATACCAACCGTCGGGAGTTGTCATTACTACAGTTTATCGTTACATCCCTAGTACATTATCATGTTACTATGCTTTTCTTTTTCAATTCACTTTATTTACTCCGTATGGTCATACAATTTTGAACTCATTTGTAGTTCCTGTAGTTTTTTGTACAGATGCTTTATAGGTTAAAAACAATATAAAGTGATATTTATTAAGAATGGATGAAAAAATAACCCTGATAAATATATTTGCTGTATCGCCCAGCCCTACTTTTTGCTGTATCTTAGCGTCGGACGCTACTCCACAGTCTCCATTTTGTCTTCAGTCTCCAATCAGATGAAATTGGTCTTCTTACCGTGACAAAACAGACAAGAAGTAAATATTGCTTAATTGACTGTTAGCTTGTCTTGTCCTCACTGATGCACCATTTGAAGAGAAAAACTGAAAAATCAAAAACTGCAGCGAGTAGAGCTTGCCCTCTGCAATGGAAACGCGATGGTACCAGATAGTGGGAAGAATCCATTCCTCCTTTGACATGACATTCTATTTGAATTTTTTTTGTTATGCACCCTATTGTTGATAGAGCAACACACTCGTATATTTCTTCACATTTGAAGACCAAAGGATGGTATTTCAAAAATGTATTGGATTTTATTAATGGCATGAATGAAAACTTGATTATCCTATCAGGAAGGCAGAGCGCAGGGAGCCGCTGATGAATGATGAGCTGTCATCAGCCCTTACTTGTACCATCAGTATACCTCATCTCCTTTTGGGTAGTAGCTTAAACACGAAAGATTGTCTGATGAGAGAAGGTAGGGTCTGACATCTTAATGTATGCAGATTTCCATGCATTCTTGTCATTTATTCTACGAGTAAAACTGAAAGTTTTGTTAAAATTAATATGGCCGAACTCAGTTGTACACTGGTTTGTAACATGTTCCTCTTCTTCAGCACAAAAAGGAAAAAACACAATGACAATAAACTGCAATGATTAAAACTGTATGATATCAGAGCGGCCATTGTGATTTTGTGCTGTGATAAGAGTAACAACAAACATACAGTGATGTTGTCCCGATACCAATATTTTGGTACCGGTACTAAAATTGTTTCGATACTTTCCGGTGCTTTTCGATACTTTTCTAAATAAATGGGACCACAAAAAATTGCATTATTGGCTTTATTTTAACAAAAAATCTTAGGGTACATTAAACATATGTTTCTTATTGCAAGTTTGTCCTTAAATAAAATAGTGAACATAAAAGACAACTTGTCTTTTATTAGTAAGTAAGCAAACAAAGGCTCCTAATTTAGTCTGCTGACATATGCAGTAACATATTGTGTCCTTTTCCATTCTATTATTTTGTCAAAATTATTAAGGACAAATGGTAGAAAATGAATTATTAATCTACTTGTTCATTTACTGTTAATGTATGCTTACTTTCTCTTTTAACATGCTCTATCTACACTTCTGTTAAAATGTAATAATCACTTATTCTTCTGTTGTTTGATACTTTACATTAGTTTTGGATGATACCACACATTTGAGTATCAATCCGATACCAAGTCGTTACAGGATCATGCATTGGTCATATTTAAAGTCTTCATGTGTCCAGGGAAATATTTTCTGAGTTTATAAACATAATATACATTTTAAAAAAACAAAAGAAGATGTTGTGATGCCAAAAAATATCAACGTAACTATAATAGTATCGCTCCTTTACTTGGTATCATTACAGTGGATGTTAGGTGTAGATCCACCAATGGTGTTTGTTTACATTTTGACGCCAGTGAGCTACGGTGTGTAGTGGAGCATGTTTAGCTATTCCTCGTCCTGCAGGGATTATATTTGTAAGAAACTTACTTCATTTGTCGCCATGGAGGCGAGGATTAGTGATTTAGAAGTAGCTAAAACACTGCCGACAGCGGCTAGACTTTAGCCGCTAGCTAGCTCGCCATGTCTTAAAGCACCTCTTCCTGAGGGCGTTTCAGTGTTATAACTTCACCTTTATTGTTAGTTTTTAAGCCAAAATGCGTCCGTTCTCCCTTTTCTGTCTACACACTGTGTCTGTTTGTAAGTACTCTGTGATTGTGCGCTGCCGAACATGCTCGTCTGCTCATAAACCAGCAATGTCATGACAAGACGACGACAGGGGCGCAGGGATGTGGGGGACCGGTACCTTTCAGAGGCGGTATAGTACCGAAAATGATTCATTAGTATCGCGGTACTATACTAATACTGGTATACCGTACAACCCTACAGTGATGATTAATAATTAAAGCTACATTTGGTTCAGATTACAGTCGAGCACTGAAAATGACTGTATTGACCCAAATACAAGACAATATATTTTTGTTGGAAAAAGTCTGGAGAAAAAAAACTGATATTTTACAGTTTTCTACATGCTAACCAGCCTATAACACCAAACGACTCCTTCTCTGAGAGAGCGAGAGCTTTTCTTCCTGCCACTCACACACACATTAGTGACCAGGATGGATGCTGTCATGGTAGAGACTCACTGGAAAAAAGTGCCTCAAAGGTTGTTGGCAAATGAACAAACCACAGAGGAGGAGTTATGATGCTTATTTTAAGATAAAAGTGATAAATTAAGCAGAATCAACAAACAACAATTCAGCCACTAAGAAAGACAGGAGGACAAGAGTCGTTGTCTTATAGCAGGGGTCAGCAACCCAAAATGTTGAAAGAGCCATATTGGACCAAAAATACAAAAAATAAATCTGTTTGGGGCCGCAAAAAATGTTAAGGCTTATATAAGTCTTATAATGAAGGCAACACATGATGTAAGTGTCTATATTAGGTATATTAGCCTACTATCCAAGGCTGACGCAAATATTCGTTGACAGAAATGTTGTATTTTAATTTTTATTCCACACATTTTTTACAACATTGGAAATCATTAGTAAAATGGAGGTTTCTCAGAAGGTGAGATAACTCTTGGAAATGACTGGCTCAGAATGGCCAAAGGTATAGACGTGTGTGTCTAAGTTTAAGGAAACGGCAGGCTGTCTTCTTCTAATGGATTCATTACAATCTTTGAAAGCTGGGTAATGTTTGCTGTGGTCTGGAACAACATGGCACACAAACTATCAGAAATGCAGCCAATATTACATACAGATAATGTGTCATGAGACATGCAAATATGAATTAAATACACAGAGGACATAAGTGAAGGAAATGAAATGAGCTCAAATATACCTACAAACGAGGCATAATGATGCAATATGTACATGTGGTTAGCCTAAATAGCATGTTCGCATCGATTAGCTTGCTGTCATGCAGTGACCAAAAATGCCTGATAAGCACTCCAGCAAATCAATACAATCAACAAAGGTCACTTTTGTGCTTTCACGCACAGCATAAAACGTTTGGTGGACAAAATGAGACAAAGAAGGAGTGGCATAAAACACATCTCTCTGTGGCAGCATCGGAGACAGTTGTATATGTAAACAAACTACGATGAGTTCAAGGATCGCTGAAATTAGTAGGACAAAACGGTGCTTGCCAAAAACTCACCAGTAAAGCATTTTAAACATAAACAGTGGGACTTCTAACAATTAGGAAGGTTTGTGTCATGTTTGTTCTCCTACAGAAAATATATTTTAAAAAATGTTTTTTTTTCTTCATCTTTTTCCATTTTTACATATCTCTGAAAGAGGTCCAGGGAGCCACTCGGGCGGCGTTGAAGAGCACAGCCGCGGGTTGCTGACCCCCGTTTTATAGCCAGGGCCGTCCTCTATGCAGGCCAATACAGTCATTTGAAATGGGGACTAAAGCAACTGTGGAAAAAATGTGACATTAAATCCAGTTTTACTTTTAAAGGCCTACTGAAATGACATTTTTTTTATTCAAACGGGAATAGCAGATCCATTCTATGTGTCATACTTGATCATTTCGCGATATTGCCATATTTTTGCTGAAAGGATTTAGTAGAGAAAATCGACGATAAAGTTTGCAACTTTTGCTCGCTGATAAAAAAAAGCCTTGCCTGTACCGGAAGTAGCGTGACGTCACAGGAGCTAGTATTCCTCACAATTCCCCATTGTTTACAATGGAGCGAGAGAGATTCGGACCGAGAAAGTGACGATTACCCCATTAATTTGAGCGAGGATGAAAGATTCGTAGATGAGGAACGTTACAGTGAAGGACTTGAGAGGCAGTGATGGACGTATCTTTTTTCGCTCTGACCGTAACTTAGGTACAAGCTGGCTCATTGGATTCCACACTCTCTCCTTTTTCTATTGTGGATCACAGATTTGTATTTTAAACCACCTCAGAT
Organism: Entelurus aequoreus; assembly: GCF_033978785.1. Taxonomy (NCBI): domain Eukaryota; kingdom Metazoa; phylum Chordata; class Actinopteri; order Syngnathiformes; family Syngnathidae; genus Entelurus; species Entelurus aequoreus. Next base: position 16,349,076 of record NC_084744.1, on the reverse strand, counting down.
ACTATATCCTCTTGAAAATGAGAGTCGAGAACACGAAATGGACATTCACAGTGACTGAACATGTAAATACACGATTAATAATATTCAGCTTTGCAAAGCTAAAAAAAATAGAAGCTAACCTAGCAATGTAGCCAACGTGATAGCATAGCAGTCTCAAATGCAGATAGAAACTACATTTAAAAAAAACCTGACTGGATGGATAGACAGAAGATCAAAAATACTATTAAACCATGAACATGTAAATACACGATTAATAATATTCAGCTTTTCGAAGCTAAAAAAATAGAAGCTAACCTAGCTACGTAGCCAACGTGATAGCATCAGTCTCAAATGCAGATAGAAACTAAATTTAAAAAAAAACCTGACTGGATGGATAGACAGAAGATCAAAAATACTATTAAACCATGAACATGTAAATACACGATTAATAATATTCAGCTTGGCGAAGCTAAAAAAACAGAAGCTAACCTAGCTACGTAGCCAACGTGATAGCATCAGTCTCAAATGCAGATAGAAACTACATTTAAAAAAAACCCTGACTGGATGGATAGACAGAAGATCAAAAATACTATTAAACCATGAACATGTAAATACACGATTAATAATATTCAGCTTGGCGAAGCTAAAAAAACAGAAGCTAACTTAGATGCGGCGGCGGGCTTACTCACTGTAGTGCGTCTGCTATCCTGCTCAAAACAGAACACAACCTCCTGGTGTTGGTGTTGCTGTAGTCCGCCGCTCCACCGATCGCACCTACAACTTTCTTATTTGCAGTCTCCATTGTCCATTAAACAAATTGCAAAAGATTCACCAACACAGATGTCCAGAATACTGTGGAATTTTGTCGAAGAAAACAGAGGTATTTGAATTGGGTCCAAACACTTCCCTTGCCCTCGTGACGTCACGCGCATACGTCATCATACCGCGACGTTTTCAAGCGGAAGTTTCCTGGGAAGTTTAAAATTGCACTTTATAAGTTAACCCGGCCGTATTGGCATGTGTTGCAATGTTAAGATTTCATCATTAATATATAAACTATCAGACTGCGTGGTCGGTAGTAGTGGGTTTCAGTAGGCCTTTAATACAATCTATCAATTCAAATATAATTTTAAAGTGGGTTTTAACAAGAGGGGTCATCTTGTATATACAATGTTTTCCTTCTCCTCCTTCTTCTTCTTCTTCCTCTTCTTTCTCTTCCTCTTCCTCTTCCGTTTACCATTAATTGATTAACGTGGACCCCAACTTGGACTTAAACAAGTTGAAAAACGTATTCGGGTGTTACCATTTAGTGGTCAATTGTACCGAATATGTACTGTACTGTGCAATCTACTAATACAATTTTCAATCAATCAATTCCAACTTCAAACTGTTCAGCCTATTCTGGAATCGGGGGCTTTCCCTTGACAAATTCCCAGATTTCCCCAAATTTCCTGTTTTCCTGGCCATTTTTCCCATTTAAAATGACGTAGACATTTTTCAAACTTTCACCATTTCCACATTTTTCAACCTATTCATACCATTCTACCTTCAACACATTCCACAATTCTGGAAATTCAAACTACTCTTTTTCAAGTTAAAAAAAAAATTCCAGTATTTTCCAGAATTCCTATTTCCACCCTTTTTTTCTGGCGACTACTCTTCCCACATTTGTCAACCCACTTCAACCGTTCCACTGTCAAAACGTTCCTCTTAATTAGGAAAAAAAACAAAGTTGTTTTTTGAACTGGAAAAATTCCCTGTTTTCCCGAAATTCCAGGAATTCCGTAATACCATTTCTCAATTCATCATGTTGCTACTTCAACATTTCTCGACCGATTTGAACATTTTTCAACACCAACCATTTCAACTCATTCAGACCATTCAAGTTTTTTACCATTTTCAAAAAAATTCCAGTTTTTCCCAAAATTCCCAATTTTTTCTGAAATTCCCATTGAAATCAATGGGACATTCTTCAAAGTTCCACAATCCCCACATTTTTCATCTGATTCAAACTGTTCCAACTTCTAAATATTCAGCCTGTTCAAGAATTGTGTGCTTTACTTCAACAATTCTAAAAAAAATTCCCGGATTTCCCATAATTCCTTTTTTTTTCTTTTTTGCATTTTCCCAATCAAAATGAATTGGCCATTTTTCAAACTTCCACAATGCCCACATCCTTCAACCCATTCAAACCATTCCACTATTAACAAATTCCACCCTTTTTCCAAGTTAAAAAAAATTCCAGATTTCCCCAAAATTCCCTAATATAATTTACTACGTCAACATTTCTTGCCCGATTTAAACAATTATAACACCAACAAATTCAGCTCATTCAGGGCATTCATGCTCCTAATCATTTTCAAAAAATCCCCCTTTTACCAAAATTCCCAAATTTCCAGGAAGTTCCTTTTGAAATGAATGGGACATTTTTCCAAGTTTCGCAATTCCCACATATTTCATTCAACCTGTTCAAACCATTCCAACATTAACACATTCCACTCATCCTGGATATTCAAACTAACACATTCCCAAGTTCCAAACCAAATTGCGGTTTTCCTGGAAATTCAAACTCTTCAACATTCAAACCATTCCAACATTCTAACTATTTCAGCGTTTAAACAATTTCGACATTCAAACCATTTCTACATTCATCCTACATTCCATTAGCATTTCAGTTCAGCGTTAGCTCTTCAACATTCAACCATTCCAACATTCAAACTATTCTTACATTCATACTACATTATGTCAGCATTTCAGTTCACCTTCAGCATTGGAGCATTCACACGCAATTCCTTCAGGAATTGCCTCTTCTAGTTATTCTTTGCTTTTTGTAGTTGTAGTTTGTGGAGGGGGGCGTGGCCTGCAGAAAAGCGGGGTGTGCCAGGACCGGCTTCGAAATCAGGGACAAGTGATTAGATAACTAGGCCCAGGTGGACCATCTACGCACCTGTCGCTGATTTCGAAGCTGGTCCTGACACACCCCGCTTCGCTGCAGGCCCGCAGGCCACGCCCCCCTCCACATAGTTATGTCTATTGTATTGTCAACATTCTCTCCGTAACGTGCACTAAATTTCAATGTGTGGTTACGTATGGATCTAAACCCCCTTTCCTGCTCATCCACCTGCTCCTCTATGTTCCAATTTAGTACCAATGGGAGGCTTCGAACATTTCCACTTGAGAGTGTTTGTCAGGAAGTGTGTTAGTCGTCGTAATTACAGCTGGAGGCTACCACCAACACAGAGAGAGGCGAAGCAGCCGTTTCTGACACGTAGCCCACTGCGCTCATCATCTGGAAATTAATACTGCAAATAAAGCCAGCACACACACACACACGCACACACACACACACAAATGCAGTAGCACATGCGCAGAAAGTGAGTGTAATTTGGATAAGTGGAAGAGCTCGCATCCGTTTGCTCCCTGCAAGAGGGAGGAAGGGAAGAGAGAGTGCTTGACTCCCTGTCACACTGCTAGAGAGAATTCTAATTAGGTTTATTTTTTATTGCCGAGGTGAAAGCGCAGAGGACCGAAGAAAAGGGGGGCGAGACGGAGCGTGCAGAGCACTCTGAAAAATCAGCATTTTTTATCCCAGCCATGTGCTGCACTCTGACCTCAACCTTTCCTCATATCTATTCTCTTGGCATCCCTGCGGTGGCTTCAACACAGTTTTAGTGTCATCGTCGGTCCCCGAGAATCCCCTCAAAATTATATATTTCGTATTCAGGCAATGCACCCAAAACTGTGGAGAGTACAGACTTTTCAGTTAGCAACACCTTTTTTTGGGTTAGAGACTTCAAACAATTGAAGTATATGGTCAAACTCCCAGCACAGTATATTTTGAAGATGCATTAAAGTGGAACTGCACTTTTTTGGGAATTTTGCCTATCATTCACAATCAATATGAGAGACAAGAACACGCGTTTTTTTTTTCTTTTAAATATGATAACAAAAATGCTAAATATGATAACAAAAATTCTTGTAAGATGTGGCTAAAGGGAGTCACCGTTGTTGCCTTCAAAGCCCTTTAAAACAACTTCAAAACCCGCAGCAACGTTTTGTATACACACTGCAAGTATATACTGTATATAATGTAGTAACAGACACGTTCATAACAATATGTAATATGTACAATATTTACCGTATTTTGGTCATTTTAATCATTGCTAGAACTAAATTTTTGGCGCATTGCTTTCGGTTTCCATAGCACCATTCCAATGTCTTTCTACTTCCGGATACAAAACACTTCTTTGTCTTCTAATCATGGAAGACTTGGTAACAGACAATGAAGACGACTATTTTTTACTTATGAGGATTCACAACCTTATATTTTTGAATCTGAAGTAATGGAGGATCAACTACTGCTTCTAGAAGCAAACTGATTTTGATACATGTAATGCTCATAAGGGTATTCTAGTAAAATATGTGTGTAAACATGTGATGTGTAAATATCAAAATATTACGTTGAATCACTTTTTGTAAGGCAATATTACATTTAATGAAAATTTTACATAAATGAATGCATACACTTTATAAATACAGTATTTATTATGTGCACGAAGAAATAACAGTTACAATTGTATGCATCTTCCAAACAAGAAAGAGGTTTTATCACATCAACATCGGACTAACAACAGTCCTTTAAATCAGTGTTTTTCAACCTTTTCTAAGCCGAGGCACATTTTTTTCATTGAAAAAATCTGAGGCACATCACCAGCAGAAAACATTAAAAAATAAAACTCAGCAGCAGATATTGACAGTAAAAAGTTGTTCTCGCAATTGTTGGATATGAATTCAAACCATGACCAAGCATGCATCACTATAGCTCTTGTCTCAAAGTAGGTGTTCTGTCCCAACCTGTCACATCACACCGTGACCTATTTTGAGGTTTTTGGTGTTCTCCTGTGTGTAGTGTTTTAGTTCCTGTCTTGCACTCCTATTTTGGTGTTGATTGTCATGTCATGTACGGATGTACTTCGTGGACGCCGTCTGCTCCACAAGCTGTAAGTCTTTGCTGTCGTCCAGCATTCTGTTTTTGTTTACTTTGTAGCCAGTTCAGTTTTAGTCTCGTTCTACATAGCCATCCCTAAGCTTTAATGGCTTGTCTTAGTGGCACTCGCCTTTTTTTTTTTTTTTTTTTTGGTTTAAGCATTAGATACCTTTTTACCTGCACCCTGCCTCCCGCTGTCGCCTGCATATTGTGATCACGACAAACCATCGTCGTCTCACACGATGTGTTCCAGACATCTACAAAGCAATTAGCTACCGGCTGCCACCTACTGATATGGTATGGTACAACACGGTTACTCTGCCGAGCTCTAGACAGCACCGACACTCAACAACGGCACATTATTTGCAGATTATAATTACCGGTTTGCAAAAAATATTTTAAACCCAAATAGGTGAAACTGCATAATCTCCCACGGCACACCAGACTGTATCTCACGGCACACTAGTGGTTGAAAAACACTGATCTAAAAGATGTCATGAAATGTTGAACGTTTATCAACCATATGTTTGTGTTATAATTTTATGTATTGTTATTCATATTATTATAGTTATTTTGTGAGTAATATTCATAATTAGTGATCCTAATAAGTATTTTGCTTGATTAGATATAAGTTAATGTTGTCTTCGGCTTAATTTCCTCCTCAGATCGTGACTTCAGCATCCAGGTGAGCACGGAGCGACGGTCCTTCACGGCCGGTGAGCCGCTGGAACTCCGCTGTGCCATCGAGGCGCAGAACGTCCCCGAGCGCTTCTTCTCGGTGTCGTGGGTCTTCAGCAGCTCACCGGTGGCCGTGGTGGGCCCCGGTGCCGTGCCCGTCCTGGGCCCCGACTACGTGGCCCGTGAAGCCGCCGGCCACATGACCGTGCGCAAGGAGAGCGTCAATGTGCACCTGCTCAAGCTGCAGCATCTGCGCACCGAAGACGCCGGCAAATACATCTGTCGCGTGACGGAGCGGGAAAAGACGCCCACGGGAGACTTTATCGACCGCAGCAAGAGGTCCCGCAATGTTCAGATCACGGTGCAGCCGCTCAGTGAGTAATAAGCCACTGGCTCAGTTGTCCTGTCCTTACTTGTCAATTACACTAAGAATGATGAGCTATTCATAAGAGCAATTTTATCCTCATATATCAGTGCTATTGAATGACCATCCCACTCACCTTGCACACTATTGTTAGCTGTGAGTAAGTACAGATCACATAATGCTGCTCTTTCTCTTAATGTATTTTCCTTTTGAGTGGATTGCTAAGGAACTGTAATGTAAAATTATTGCAAGAGAGGCAGTGGGTGGGGGGGGGGGCGAGTAGAAAAGCTGCAAAGTGTAGACTTACAAAGGCTGAACTAACAGCCATGAAATAAGGCTACAAAGAAATAAAAAAAGGATCATCTCTGCAGGGTCCTCCAAGAAGTTTCCCTATGCTGGATGATGGGATTCTCCCCAGAGGGTCCTTTTAGGATGCATGGCTAGGTCAGTCAGGCTTGCAGCTGATCAGTGCAAATCTACAGTCGTGGTCAAAAGTTGACATACACTTGTAAAGAACAATGTCATGGCTGTCATGAGTTTCCAATCATTTCTACAACTCTTTTTTTTTTTTTTTGTGATAGGGATTAGAGCACATACATGTTGGTCACAATTTTTTTTTATGAAGTTTGGTTCTTTTATGAATTTATTATGGGTCTACTGAAAATGTGACCAAATCTGCTGGGTCAAAAGTATACATACAGCAATGTTAATATTTGGTTACATGTCCTTTGGCAAGTTTCACTGCAATAAGGCGCTTTTGGTAGCCATCCACAAGCTTCTGGCAAGTTTCTGGTTGAATTTTTGACCACTCCTCTTGACAAAATTGGTGCATTTCAGCCAAATGTGTTGGTTTTCTGACATGGACTTGTTTCTTCAGCATTGTCCACACGTTTAAGTCAGGCCTTTGGGAAGGCCATTCTAAAACCTTAATGCTAGCCTGATTTAGACATTCCTTTACCACTTTTGACGTGTGTTTGGGGTCATTGTCTTGTTGGAACACCCAACTGCGCCCAGGACCCAACCTCCAGGCTGATGATTTTAGGTTGTCCTGAAGAATTTGGAAGGTTTTAGAATGGCCTTCCCAAAGGCCTGACTTAAACGTGTGGACAATGCTGAAGAAACAAGTCCATGTCAGAAAACTAACAAATTTAGCTGAACTGCACCAATTTTGTCAAGAGGAGTGGTCAAAAACTCAACCAGAAGCTTGTGGATGGCTACCAAAAGCGCCTTATTGCAGTGAAACTTGCCAAGGGACATGTAACCAAATATTAACATTGCTGTATGTATACTTTTGACCCGGAAGATTTGGTCACATTTTCAGTAGACCCATAATAAATTCATAAAACAACCAAACTTCATGAATGTTTTTTGTGACCAACAAGTATGTGCTCAAATCACTCTATCACAAAAAAATAAGAGTTGTACAAATTATTGGAAACTCAAGACAGCCATGACATTATGTTCTTTACAAGTGTATGTAAACTTTTGACCACGACTGTACCTTCAAAATGTGTGTTTTTGGTGGCAGTTGGGCGATTTGCTTCATTCCCTCCTCCCTTTTGACTACCAAGTCTCTCTGGACCGGAAGAAAGTGTGTAGCCATCTGCTACCAGTGTTAAAAAAAACAACAACATGGTACCCACAATGTAGCATTTCCTTTCAAGCGGCTAACGCCAGCCAGCCTACCATGACCTTGATGCACCGCTTGCTAAGTGAGCCCAAAACAATGGCCTTAAGCCAGTGGAGGTCTCCAGAGAAACTCTCTTTATGGAAGGGGTTGTTGCAACAAAAGACCCTAATGCCTTATAAAGGATGTTTATGGTTTTTACACAGGTTAATTATAGCCGTGGTTATTGAAGGGTGACCTGAAAATAGAGCTAGTGGAGATGTAGCACTTTTTCCATGCTCAGATAGAGCAGACTCAAAGGGGTCCTATTACGCCAAATTCACTTTTCTTACCTGTTGGTACTTTTTTGTGTATTTTAAATTTGAAATCAAACCATGGAGGCAAGGCGGAGATATTTATAAAGCAACCTCGCCCTCTTCCAAAAAACAAGCAAGCCGTTTGGAATTTGAGACTATTGTGACGTATTTTGCTTTAGTTATGTCAGCGGATATCTCCACACATGAAAGAGTTTTACTTAAATAACTTTGTGCAGGTCTGCCATTTTAGTCCAAAGTTGTAGTCAATGAGTTCCTTATTTTTCTCTATCCTCTTGTTGTGGGGCAGACTGGCTCGTTCATGCACATGCATGCCAAAATCCTCTGCTGTTACCATTTCTAATAAAAAGTAGCATACAGTTCCAATTTGTCAGTAGACTCTATATGGAAGCGTTAAAAACTACAACATGTCTGACGGTGTGGAAACACTGTCAAAGCGGCTTGGCCTGGAGGAGGATTTTGGCACGTAAATAAGTCTGCCCATAAAACGGCGCATTCTGAAGAGAAAGTGACTGGAAACAAAATCATGTAAATTTTTCACCAATTTTTACATGTTATATAGACCACAATGAAGTGTTTTAAATGAAAAAGTAACATTTTCACCAAGCAGAATCAGACTTGCGTTTCCACTGTGGGGTGTGCAGGCAGGTTAACAATAGCTAATTACAGGTCTCGTGTTATACCATTTTTCTGCAAATTTGTGTTGAAGGTCCCACGGTAGTGTATTGGAAGTATTTTGGTCAAAACTTAATGCTGGAGTTTGGATGAATAGCGCTAACATTACAGACCCATTTGAATTCATCATGCTAGGTTAGCTTATTTTCTAAATCAATCAATCAATCAAAGTTTATTTATAAGGCCCTTAATCACAAATGCCTCAAATGGCTGCACAAACCACAATGACAACACCACATCAGGGCAAGAAAAAACTCTACCCAATGGGACAACAAGAAACGTTGGAAGGGACGAAAGATTTGGACACACCCCCAGGGCGACCAGTGCAATGGATGCCGAGTGGGTACGGTTAAAAATGTAAGAGTCCAGTCCATAGTGAGGCCAGCAGGGGATCCTCTTGTATGTAGACAAGACAGCAGTGCAAATACATCACCAATTGATGCACAGAGGAGTGGTCCATCCCAGGTCCAGACTCAGAAGAGCGAGCCCATCCTCCGTGGAAACTGATCGGTGGCCAACTGATAGCCTCTCCAAAAGAGAGGGGGCAGATAAACTGGTCTAAAAAGGGGTCTATTTGAAGACTAGGGTGTATAAATAGGATGGCAACTTAAATGCTTCTTGAAGAAAAACAAACTGACTGATGGTTAGGTGGTAAAAGTTTATTTTAAGATGTATACTGAATAGGGATGTGCCGACCTATAAGCCACTGATCAGTATCGGCCGTTTTTCTTGAAAAAATATGTGATCACCACTGATTATTAATGCCTTTTAATGCCGATCACTAACGGGAATCCCCTCTGGATAATATTGTACTTATTTTTAATCCCTCGACTAACATGCGAGCGGCTTAATTGCTTGCAGCTAATATTATTTTCATTGCAGTCCCCCGACTGACGAGCTAGAAGCTAATTGTGTGTCTCCAAACATAGTGTGAAGACTCCCCCCTCAGTTAATAATAATCAACTCTATTGCGAAAAATAAACTGCATTTAGGTGTCATTATCAAGTGTTATTACCAAGTATTAGGACACGGCTAAACATGTTACACAAATACAGGCATGAGGAGACATGCTATTTGCTAAGCTAGCCAACAAACTAATCAATCAATCAATCGATCAATGTTTATTTATATAGCCCTAAATCACAAGTGTCTCAAAGGGCTGTACAAGCCACAACGACATCCTCGGTACAGTAGTAAAGCTTTCAGTGGTATGTGAATATGCAGGGTGGGCTCATGTTGGGAGCGTCATTCAGTCTCTCTTCCGGCTACCATCCCCAGACTGATGGTCAGTCGGAACGACTAATCAAGACATGGAAGCTGCTATCAGATGTGTTTGCCATCAGGACCCAGTTGAGTGGGCGGGCTCAGTCTCCTGGATTGATAAGCACTTAAACACCCTTGTCAGCTCAGCTACTAGGATGTCTCCTTTACAGTATATGCGGCCTATAGGTTCCAGCCTCCCGCCTTTCCGTCTCTGGAGACGGAGATAGCTGTTCTCTCAGTGGACCAGCCTGTCTGTCGCCCTTGCCAGGATTGGCGCAACACTCAGGCAGCACTTGAACCGACTTAAGTGTGCAGCCAATTGCTATCGCGCTCCTATGCTCCGGGTCAGAAGGTGTGGCTGGCAAGTGTTGTATCCTCTTAAAAACTGTCTCCTCATTACGATTATCAACCTGAGTGCAGTCAGACTCAAACTGCTAACTTTGCTCAAGATCCATTCACTACATCTAAACTCAAGCTAGTTGTTATGCCGTCCAGTCGCGAAATTTCTTACAAAAAACATTTTGGAAATGATAAACGTTACAATCAAAGAAAATATAGCAATTTCTTAAAACTTCTTTGTGTGTTCTCATCCCCCAAAATAAGAAAAATCCTCAATTAGCCAAGTAGGCTGGTCGACAGTCATCCAGCTTTTGATGTTCGGGCAATTACCAATCCTTAGAGACATGTCAATACCTGGTGGATTGGGTAAGTTATGATCATAAGGATTGTACGTGGATCTCATGTAGACTTACAGTATCTTACACCACTCTCAGATTGCAAACTTCCACACTAAGGCTATGTCTACATTAAGCCGGATAACTCCTTAAACGAATAGTTATTTAGCCTAAGCACCGTCAGCCACACTAAACTATCGTTTTACACAGGTAAGTGCGCCGTGTATTTCTTGAATCTCCGGCTCTTAGCTTTGAATGGACTCATCAATAGTTTACAAACTGAGTTCGGAGAGGAGGTGACACAAGAAAGACCGCGCCCCACACAGGAAGTGACGTCAGAAAGAACGCGCCACAGCCAGCTTCATAATAAAGCAGTTACGTAATCCGGAGCAAAACACTGGAAATATGGAGGCGAGTCATCCAGACATGCCCGTGTTTCTCCTTCCGTCTATACAGACGCTTGTGGAAAACACACATGAATACCATAAGAGAAAGCGATTGCAGCTATTTGGGATACAACACTTCTCAGATGGCAAGAGAACTTTCGAATGTCCAGGTCCAGGGGGGTTAATGTGTGGGGGGTTTGGTGGTAGCGGGGGCGTATAATGTAGCCCGGAAGAGTTAGGGATCCATGGGATTCTGGGTATTTGTTCTGTTGTGTTTATGTTGTGTTACAGTGCGGATGTTCTCCCGAAATGTGTTTGTCATTCTTGTTTGGTGTGGGTTCACAGTGTGGCGTATATTAGTAAGAGTGTTAAAGTTGTTTATATCGCCACCGTCAGTGTAACCTGTATGGCTGTGGAACAAGTATGCCTTGCTGTCACATACGTGTGCAAGCAGAATCTGCATACAACATGTACCTGGACTGGCACGTTGATACTGTTGGCTGTAGAGGGCGCTAAATGCTGTGTCATCACAGTATCCCCTTATTATAGTTGACAGGGTGATAATCGGAGAATAATTGCCCCGGGAGATTACAGGGAGAGGCACTGAAATCCGGAAGTCTCCCTGGTAAATCGGAGGGTCGGCAAGTATGCAGTTGAGCCGCATCAGAGTGGTCAAAGAGCCGCATGCGGCTCCGGAGCCGCGGGTTGCCGACCCCTGTCCTAGTATTACTAGAAGTATTGTTACTCCCAGCTTCCTGCTCCCTCGTCTGTTTTGTTTCTAGTTTTTTAACACAATTGTTATCTAGCCTTGTTACATTTTTCCTAGCAGTGCTCCTCTGATTTTCGTTTTGGACTACTAAGTTTATTCCCAGTCTTTCTGCCTTAGGTGTACTTTGCCTTTTTTTCAAACCTTACGCTTCGCTTTCTGTTGTTACTTTTGCCAATTTGCCAATCAGTTTTTTCAACCTCTCTGCCTTGCATCTTGGGTTCCTGCCTCACTACACCTAACATGCATGCTATTTTTTCCCCTTTTCAATACCAATAACAACAAGGATTTTGAAATATTCTCCGTGGCCCAATTGGCACACAGCACTGTTTAGCCTGAACCTCTGCAAGCTTATGAGACCGTAGGACTGCATGCAACTCGCTGAAAAGTGGGATGGATTAAGTAAAACATTGTTGGGACCCTTTTACAATGGACACGCAGAAATTAATACTCAACTGCACTGCTTGGTGGAAATTAACAAGCCTAAAAAGGGCAAAAGTCAAAATAGGCAAGTTAAGATAATGTGAGGTTTCAGCTTTCAGTGTGTGTGTGTGTGTGTGTGTGTGTGTGTGTGTGTGTGTGTGTGTGTGTGTGTGTGTGTGTGTGTGTGTGTTTGTATTTCTACCCTTCTTGTGACATCAACAAGGAAATATACCTTCCATATTCCATTTTTTTTTTTTCTTTTCCAAGATGGCGGCGCGCACAGACGCAGCGGCTCACGGCTCTCCTTTTCAGTGCTCTTTACTCCTTATTTTCTTCTTGTTTTTTTTCCTTTTGTGCACCACCTGTACTGCAAACACCCGGTACACCCGCCAGTCACTCTTGGATATCGGGAACTCGCACCAGATATCTGTTTCGAGCGACTTTCACCACGAGCACAACATCCCAGACGACATAGCAAGAGCACCGGGCTCTCCGTGGTTTGTTGTCGGGTCTGGGAGATGGCGCAGACGGAGGAGGGAGAGGAAGCAGAAGCGTGGCCGCAGGTCCGGCGTCTTGCTCAGGCTTAGGAAACAACCCCACAAGCCACCTCTACCGAGCCTGTTCCTCTCCAATGCCAGATCCCTCGTACAGAAGATGGACGACCTGGAGTTACAACTCGCTGGAAACCGCTATGTTCGGGACTGTTGGGCTATGATTATCACCGAAACCTGGCTTCACCCGGAAATACCCGATGCTAGCATGCAGCTAGCCGGCCGCACTCTGCTCCGCCGGGACAGAACTAAGGACTCCGGTAAGAGCAGAGGAGGGGGGCTCTGTATTTACGTGCATGAGAACTGGTGCAACAACGGGACAATCATTGAACAGCACTGTTGCCCGGACGTGGAGTACATGTCTGTTAGATGTCGGCCTTTTTTTCTCCCGAGAGAGCTGTCTGTTGTTATCATCACGGCTGTGTATATTCCACCGGACGCCAAAGTAAACACAGCGCTCTCTCTTCTGCTGAACACCGTCAACGAACAGCAGCGGGCCCACCCCGACGGTGTTCATATCATAGCAGGGGATTTTAATAAGGCCAATCTAAAGACTGTACTCCCTAAGTTCTACCAGCACGTGAAGTGTTCTACAAGGGGCAAGAACACCCTTGACCAAGTGTATACCAACGTGAAGCGCGCGTACAAAGCTACACCCCTCCCCCAGCTTGGACAGTCAGACCATCTTTCCCTCCTGCTCTCTCCTACCTACACCCCCATCAGACGCCAGGCCAGGCCCATCACAAAGACTGTTATGACCTGGCCTGATGATGCACTCCCCAAACTTCAGGACTGCTTCCAACACACGAATTGGGACCTCTTCCAACAACAGGAGCTGGAGACAGCCACAGGAACGGTGCTGGACTACATACAGTTCTGCATCGGGAATGTGACTGTGAAAAAAACCCATCCGGGTTTACCCCAACAAGAAATCCTGGATGACCAGCCAAGTCCGCACACTCCTCAGGGCCCGCGACGCAGCCTTCAGGTCAGGGGACAGGGCACTGTACAGTGCTGCTAGAGCCGACCTGAAGAGAGGGATTAAAAAAGCAAAGGCGGACCACAGGAGGTGCATAGAGTCCCATCTGTCCAGCAATAACTCACGGGAGGTGTGGCGGGGCATTCATGACATCACGAACTACAGAGGCTGCAATGTGACAACTGCGGATCAGAGTGCGACACTGGCAGAGGAGCTTAACTGTTTCTTTGCCCGTTTCGATACCCCCCAGCGACACTCATCTGCTCCAGCCCTGCCCCCGCCCCCACCGGGCTCCGGCACCACTCCACTCACTGTACAGGAGCACAGTGTCAGACGAGTGCTCCTGGCTGTGAACCCCAGGAAGGCTGCCGGATCAGACGGAGTACCTGGAAAGGTGCTCAGGGCGTGCGCCCACCAGCTCGCTCCCCCCCTCACCAGGATCTTCAACCTCTCCCTGGCTCAGGCAGTCATCCCATCCTGCCTGAAGTCATCTACAATAATCCCGGTGCCGAAGAAGTCTCCCATCACCAGCCTGAATGATTACAGACCAGTGGCCCTCACTCCGGTAATCATGAAGTGCTTCGAGAGACTGGTTCTCCAGCACATCAAGGACCATATCCCTCCAGACTTTGACCCCCACCAGTTCGCATACCGGGCGAACAGATCCACAGAGGACGCCATCGCTGTTGCTCTCCACTCTGCTCTGAACCACCTGGAGCAGCAGCAGAGCTACGTCCGGATGCTCTCTGTGGATTATAGTTCTGCCTTCAATACAATAATCCCGGACAGACTCTGCAATAAACTGGACACTCTTGGCCTCCCCCCTCTCACAAACGCCTGGATAAGGGACTTCCTAACGGACCGACCCCAGAATGTGAGACTTGGCCCCCACCTCTCATCCACCCGCACGCTGAGCATCGGCTCCCCACAGGGCTGTGTGCTGAGCCCCCTCCTCTACTGCCTCTACACCCATGACTGCAGTCCAGCCCACAGTGACAACCTTATCGTCAAGTTTGCTGACGATACCACAGTGGTCGGGCTCATCTCCAGGGGTGACGAGGCTGCCTACAGGGAGGAGGTCCTGAAGCTGACGGCCTGGTCTTCAGAGAACAACCTCGCTCTCAACACCAGCAAAATCAGAGAGATCATCGTCGACTTCAGGAGGAGCAGCACCGACCCTGCCCCCCTCTACATCAACGGTGAGCGTGTGGAGGGGGTCCACACCTTCAGGTACCTTGGAGTCCACATCTCTAACGACTTTTCCTGGACAGTCAACACCACAGCAATCATCAAGAAGGCTCAGCAGCGGCTACACTTCCTGAGAGTCCTCGGGAAGTACAACCTGAAGCCTGACCTGCTGCTGACCTTCTACCGCTCGTCCATCGAGAGCCTGCTGACCTACTGTATTACAGTATGGTACGGCAGCTGCACTGCAGCAGACAGGGAGAGGCTGCAAAGAGTGGTCAAGACGGCTCAAAAGATCATCGGCCGCCCTCTCCCCTCTCTGATGGACATCTACACCTCCCGCTGCCTCAACAGAGCCAGTGCCATCATCAAGGACAGCACCCACCCTGGCTCTGACCTGTTCCACCTGCTGCCCTCTGGGAAGCGCTACAGGTGCATTAAAACCAAGACGAACAGGCTAAAAAACAGCTTCTTCCCCAGGGCCATAACCACCCTGAACAGACTTCCCCATTGACCCTCATAACTGCCTTCTCTTCGGTGCAATAACCCATTCCACCAACCACCCTGTTTCATGTAGATATTCATGTACATATTCATTTCACCCTCTGTATAGAGTGTACACTTGTTTTATCGCACTGTATGGAATGGCCTCAATCTCGTTACCCTGCGTAATGACAATAAAGCTGATTCTGATTCTGATTCTGATTCATATGAGGACCGGTGAACAAGTTAAGACCCAAATCATGGTCCCAATACGGAAAACCATTGCATCTAGTAGAGAGTGTCTCATTTGCACCCCTGTTGGTGAAATCTATCAAAATTAGGGTGGTTCCAAAATGGAGGGATTTTTCAAATTGACTGTGTGTCGGTTTTAAAAGTGCTCCCCCTCTGGTCAACATATGAAATAACACGTGTGTGTGAGACATTTAAATGTGCCCCTTTTAGACAAAATTTATTAAAAAAATAAAATAAATATGTTTATAGAGACATACTGTAATGAGTTGAAGTAAATAATAAAGATTAAAAACCAATTACAAACAAAACATTTAAAAAAATAAAAATAACTAAAAGCAGTCTTTTCCTCACAATATGTCAACTTTTTTCCTATAAAATTGGGAACAATTTCTCATATTCTTTCTGTTTCTGTAATATTGCAATATTTTCTTGTAAAAGTATTCCTTTTTTTTATGTAAAATGATTACTTTTGTAATGCAAAATGGTGACATTTGTCATATCAAATTTGGACTTTTATCACACTATTGCCAATGTTTTTGTTGTTCATGTAAAATGGTGACATGTTTAATAAAATTATGACAAAAGTCAAGTAAAATTCTGATTATTATAATAAAGTAAAATGACGACTCTTTTCATAAAATTTCCAAAATGTTAAGCTTTTCTTGTAAAATTTAGTAAAATTCCAACTTTTATCATAATATTGCACAGATGTTCAGTTTTTCTTGTAAAATTTTGACTTGCGTTGAGTAAAATTACAACTTGTATTATAATACTGCCAAATTTACAAGTTATTCTTGGTAAATTGTGACCTTTTTCTTGTGAAATTCCAACTCATTTTTCACAAAAAGCTGTTTTATATTTGCATAGTATGTGTATATCATTGTTGTAAATACAAATCTTTATATATCTAGAAAGGGTGGTCCTAAAGAAGTAGGCATTTTTCAGAGGTCTCAAGAAGTTAATAAATACAATAATATGTGTGTGCATGTGCATGTGTGCGTGTGCGTGTGCGTGTGCGTGTGCGTGTGTGTGTGTGTGTGTGTGTGTGTGTGTGTGTGTGTGTGTGTGTGTGTGTGTGCACTATTATTCAACTGAATAACAAAACAGACGTTTTACTCGCTTGTTTGCATCTGTTGAAGACAGATTAGTAAACAAAACCGCTACAAATATTAGGTTTAGGTTAGGTGAAGAAAGGTGCCATGGCAATGTTTTATCTTGGGTCTTCTTTAATATTGCAGGATTTACCTTCACCACCATTTGAAGAAGAAACATCTCTACGTCCACTTTGGTCTATGTGTGTCATACTATTAGATTTTTTTTTCAAGAGTGATCTCAGGTATTTCAAATGAAAGGGAAAAAAAAGGTGACAGACTGTCTTGGTTTAAGTGTGATAGGAACTAAGAGGCTAACGTGATCCATATTCATACACAGCTCATATATATTATGAAGGAAGGGAGCAGAGTTTGCCTAAAGGAGAGGGAAAAAACACCCTTCCACCACATCCCTTTTGGTTTTGAGAGCATTGTGATGTTTTTAAATTGGTGAGGTTGAGCTAAAGCAGCAACAAACAAGCAATAAAGTGTTTAAGGACTTTTTGCAGCCTGTGATCCAAGCCTTTTCACCTTGGTCAACAAGCAACAGTGAATTCTAAAAGACTATACACCCCACCCCCAGCTTTTTTAACACACACCCAAAACCACAAGGGTCTTTTCTCTAACTGTCACTCTGATGTGCCTAAGGCCAGAATGGAGCCCTGCAATATCAACCCCGAACACAAGCAAACACCAACGCGCTACACTTCACAGTAGGATGGTGTTGCACTCTAGGGAACGGGCTCTGTAATTTGTTTTATTGCCCCTGGGCTCATGTTTTCTTGGATGTTTTAACACCCGATGTGGAATTCTTGTTGTCTTTTGGAACTGTAGCTCATTACATGCGGACCTTTTTAGGCTGAGTTCACACATGGGGTTTGATACTCTGGACCAGACCCAAAATAAAAACAAATATCCGGTGTGGTTCATGTGGCATTCACACCGGTATTTTTGTTATGTTAATAAAGGCCGTATAGCAGAGGTCTCAAACAAAATGGACCTGGCGGCCACCGGCGGTAGAGTAGGGTTGAGGCTCAGGCTATGTCTACACTAAGTTGTTAACCCCTTAAACAAATAATTATTTAGCCTAAGCCCCGTTTCAGCCACACTAAACCAGCGTTTATGGTTCCCCCTCCTTGGACAATTTTTTACATGGATAAGTGCGCCGTGTATTTCTTGAATCTCCGGCACTTAGCTTTGTATGGACTCATTGATCGTTTACAAACTGAGTTCGGAGAGGAAGTGAAGTCAGAAAGACCGCGCCCCACACAGGAAGTGACGTCATAAAGAACATGCCACAGCCAGCTTCATAATAAAGCAGTTTCGTAGCTCGGAGCTAACCATTGGAAATATGGTGGTGAGTCATCCAGACATGTCGTGTTTCTCATTCTTCTACATGTGCAGACGCTTGTGGAACTCACACATGAATACCTTAAGAGAAAGCAATTGCAGCTATTTGAGATGCAACACTTCTCAGACGGCAAGAGAACTTTCGAATGTCCGGCCGGGTCAGCTGTGATGCTACTTAGCGAAAAACTTTGTCCATTTGTCGAAGGAGAGACAACGAGAATGCGAGCTCCCGTGGATGTGATGAAAATGGTAGCGTGTGCTTTGTATTACCTGGCCGTCGTGGACTGGCAATGCAGACTAGACTGTATCAGTTATTGTCCGCCATGTATGTCACCGACTCAACGTCTAGGTCAGAGTATATAAAGTCACCAAAAAGGAATGGACAATGAAGGTGCAGGCAAAAGAGTGAGGAGTGTCCTGACCAGATATCTAGATCCCTAGATTGATTGTTGTCAAAGGTTCTTTATCACATTGTTTATGTGTCTAATAAAGATTTGATTAATTTATGATGTCTCAGGTGTGATTCACTACAATAGGGCCCCACAGCACACTGGATTCCAGTTAATTGAAATACCACAACACTGGATATTGTTCAGATAAGTTACATTTAAGAACTTGCTCACAAAGCAACACTGAAGGTGACTATGACGTGCGCATTTTCAGCTCATGCATACTAGGTCGCGTTGCGCCGGCGGACGGAGGGGGTAGGGGGTCTTAAACGGTGGCATTGTTGTTAGGGATGATGTTTGATAAGGAATTATCGAGTTCGAGCCTATTATCGAATCCTCTTATTGAACCGATTCCTTATCGATTCTCTTATCGAGTCCAGATAGGTTGTTGTATATGGAAAAAAACACATAATATTTGGTTTAACAAAAGCTCACTTTTATTATATAATAAAAAAATAAAATCTAATAAATAAATAAATATTGACTGTTACCCACCTAAAAAAATAAAATAAAATAAATAACTATTGATTGTTGTTACCCAAAGTATATTAAGTGGGATTTTTCAGAGAAACAAATATATACAGCAACACAAAAACAACCTGTCTCTGTGATCACTATAGGTGTATAAATAATAATATAGTGTTAAATAAAATCAGTCCCTTGGGCACAAAACTGAAAATAATACAGCTCTCCAAAAAGTGCACTTCTGCTGCTATTTGACATAACTGTTTGTTATGATGCTTTGACATTTTTGCACTTTATTTCTTAATTGAAAGAAAATTCTATGAAGAGAAAAGTTCTTTGCAAATGTGGTTACAATGCTAAAAAATGAAAAGTTAAAGCTAAAAAAAAGAAATACACTTTATTGAGTTAACATTATTTCTTTATAGGGGGAAAAATGTTATGAGCTAGAGAATATTACAACTACACTACCCAGCATGCAACGGGAGTTACGAGCATGCGTGGTAGCCCCGAAAAGTGTTGCATGTTGCCACGCTGTGAAAGTAAACGTCAAGAACTCAGCCAACACGCCTCGTCTGCATTATTTATAATTAGACCGACAACACATCTACAGTGTGATTTTGTTTTGTTTACAAGGAAAGAAAAACAAAAGTTAAAAAAGGGAGATACGTTGTATATATATGTATGTGCTGCGGTTGTTTTAAGAACGTTGCGGCAGCTGCCGTAAAGGAGGTGCGTTGCTAGCCTGATTGCTATGTTTCCGGTTGGTCGTAAAAGTGTTCGTCATGTGTTTTACCCTGCTAAAATCTCTCAGTAAAGTTATTCGATGGATTATAGCTTTTGTTTTGAACTTTATTACACCTTGGAGCGCTTTTTCCCGTCCATTGTTTTCCTGCTTTCGCTATCTGCACCTAATGACTGAGCTACGTGACGTCATTTCTTGTGATGTCCCACGGAGCATTTCTGGTCGGGACGGGATTCGAATAAAGAATCAACTCTTTTCCTTTACTATAGTGGTCTCGATAACGGGTACCGGTTCTCAAAAAGGGATTCGAGTCAGAGGACTCGGTTCTTTTCTTATCAAACAACCGGGAAAACCGGTTTCGAGTATCATCCCTAATTGTTGTGTGTGGATACGGTTAGGTGTGATTTACCCTGGATAACCTTATCCGGCTTAGTGTAAGCGGGGCTTCAGAATCACATTTTAACTTCATGACAACATTTGTAACTCTTTCTACCAGCAGCTATAGTGACTCTATGCTATGGTAGGCCTAAAGTCTTGAATACACAAATTGTACATTTTGATTGTTGTTCCCCAAGGTATTGATAGAGATAATTCCACTTGCTTCAAAGAAGTTGCTCTTTTTGTTGCCCAATTTGTTGTGCTGTAATGTTTATGTTTGCACCTTTTTGTATTATGGTTTCTCTAGTTGGATTTAAGATTGCAATTATATATTTTAATATTAGCCGCGCGTGTTGCGTGGGGCGCAATTTCACCTACCTATGAGGTTAAGTAGAGGGTAGAAATGGCCGCTATGGCCTAAAATCTATATTGCGATATATATTGCAGGTTCCTGCGATAACATTATATATTCCGGTATATTATTTTGTAAATAAATGACAATAGATAATAATGTATAACTAGAAGAGGCAATTCCTGAAGGAAATGCGTGTGAATGATCCAATGCTGAAGTTGAACTGAAATGCTGACAGAATGTAGTATGAATGTAAGAATAGTTTGAATGTTGGAATGGTTTGACTGTTGAAGAGCTGACGCTGAACTGAAATGCTAATGGAACGTATGATGAATGTAGAAATGGTTTAAATGTTGAAATTGTTTAAACGCTGAAATAGTTAGAATGTTGGGAATAGGCTGAAAATTGTGGGAATTGTGAAACTTGAATTCATTTCAATGGGAACTTCCTGAAAATTTGGGAATTTTGGGAAAAGCGGGATTTTTTCAAAAATGGTTAGGAGCATGAATGTCCTGAATGAGCTGAATTGGTTGGTGTTAAAATTGTTTAAATCGGTCAAGAAATGTTGAATTAGTAACAGTTTTTAATTGCGAAATTCCTGGAATTTGGGGAAAACCTGAATTTTTTCTAGTTCCATAACCAATCAATAAATCAATCAATGTTTATTTATAAAGCCCTAAATCACAAGTGTCTCAAAGGGCTGCACAAGCCACAACGACATCCGCGGTACAGAGCCCACATAAGGGCAAGGAAAACTCACCCCAGTGGGACGTCGATGTGAATGACTATGAGAAACCTTGGAGAGGACCGCATATGTGGGTAACGGACATCCATTGTTTAATTTCATTAAGACACGCCTCCAGCTGACTAAAATCTGGCGTGTTGGTCAGCTTTAGGGGTATGTAGAGTTGGGTGTGATCAGCATAACAGTGAAAGCTAACAACGTATTTGCGTATGATGTCGCCTAGCGGCAGCATGTAGTTCCTACAGAGTGCAGGGCCAAGAACCGAACCCTGGGGAACTCCGCACGTTACCTTAACATAGTCCGATGTCACATTGTTATGGGAGACGCCACTGCATCTTGTCAGTAAGATAAGAGTTAAACCAAGACAAGGCTAAGACTGACATACCAATACGTGTTTTGATACGCTCTAATAAAATATTATGATCGACAGTATCAAAAGCAGCGCTAAGATCAAGAAGCAGCAACATAGATGACGCATCAGAATCCATCGTTAACAAACCTGGTTTTTGTCCTGAATATGAGGAGTGTTTTGATGGTTGAACGGTTGAAATGGTTTGAAAAATGTGAAAGGATTAGTCGAACTTAAGGGTGGAAATAGGTTACCAAAAAACGGGAATTCCTGGAAATCTGTTGAATGTGGAAAAATGGTAGTTTGGTAACCAGGATGTGTTGAAGGTGGAATGGTTTGAATGGGTTGAAGAATGTGGAAATTGTGGAAGTTTGAAAAATGGCCAATTCATTTTGAATGGGGAAAATGCCAAAAAAAGGAATTATGGGAAATCCGGGAATTATTTTTAGAATTGTTGAAAGGGAGCACACAATTCCTGAACAGGCTGAATATTTTGAAGTTGCAACAGTTTGAATCAGATGAAAAATGTGGGGACTGTGGAACTTTGAAAAATGTCCCATTGATTTCAATGGGAATTTCAGAAAAAATTGGGAATTTCGAGAAAATCTGGAATTTTTTTGAAAATTGTAAATAACTTGAATGGTCTGAATGAGTTGAAATGGTTGATCTTGAAACTTCTCATATCTGTCGAGAAATGTTGAAGTAGTAACATGTTGAATTGAGAAATGGTGTTACGGAATTCCTGAAATTTTAGGAAAACAGGGAATGTTTCCAGTTCAAAAAACAACTTTGTTTTTCCCTGATTAAGAGGAATGTTTGGACGGTGAAACGGTTGAAATGCGTTGAAAAATGTGGAAGGAGTAGTCGCCAGAAAAAAGGGTGGAAATAGGGCTTTGGAAAAGCAGGAACTTGGATAAATGATAGTTTGAGTTTCCAGAATGGTGGCATGTGTTGAAGGTGGAATGGTTTGAATAGGTCGAAAAATGTGGAAATAGTGAAAGTTTGAAAAATGCCCAATTCATTTTAAATGGGAAAAATGTCCCGGAACACCTGGAATTCTGGGAAATCTGGGAATTTTTGGAATTTTTCAAGAGAAAGCCCGAATTCCCGAATAGGCTGAACAGTTTGAAGTTGGAACGGTTTGAATAGGGTGAAAATTGTGGAAGGTAGAGCGCGCCAAAATCTGGAGAAGAAGAAGAATAATAACCATATGTGTGAATGCTCCAAAGCATTCACACATATGGTTATTATTCTTAATAATTACAAAGGCTCCTAATTGAGTTTTGATTGATTGATTGAAACTTTTTTTAGTAGATTGCACAGTTCAGTACATATTCCGTACAATTGACCACTAAATGGTAACACCCAAATAAGTTTTTCAACTTGTTTAAGTCGGGGTCCACGTAATCAATTCATGGTAAGTTGCTGACGTATGTAGTAACATATTGTCATTTCCAGTTGTTATTTTCTCAAAACTATTTTTATTCTACTTGCTTATTTACTCTTAATACCTGGTTACTGTAGCATGGTTCTATCTACACTTCTAAAATGTACTAAGCACTCATTCTTCTGTTGTTTGGGTGCTTTATATACATTTTGGGCAATACTACAAATTTGGGTATCGATCCAATACCAAGTACTCCTTGGATTCACCATTGAGGCGAGAATCACTGACTTAGAAGTGGCTTTGCCCTGTTGAGGGACATTAAATGCTAGTTAAAGACGTGTTTGTTTACTTGTCAATTACTTGCTGTCAATTTTGTGGGACACAGCTAGAATTTGTCATCAACATGCATTATCACGATATGACGATAGTATTAAAAGCTCTATCGCCAGCCAAGTTTATGTTTTGTCTATATTGCACAACCCCAGTCGAGGGCCACACAATATGTTAAAGTTAAAGTACCACTGATAGTCTCACACACACACACTAGGTGTGGTGAAATTACCCTCTGCATTTGACCCATCCCCTTGTTCCACTCCCTGGGAGGTGAGGGTTATGCATTAAGTAAGGAGTTAATTGGACAGCTTTTATGACAGGTTACATCATTATTCGTCTCAAATATTCCAAACCCCCCAAAAAACACCTTCTGCTAGGTTGACTACATAAGGTATTATTATATTTTGCTATATTTCCAACCTTCAAAGAGCTTCCAAAATATACTTTAAAGTTATATTTTGACATATTACTTAACCCAACTTAATGGTTGAAACCAGCAACTCTGATGCTAGCTCTTCCACTTAGCCAAATAAAGCTCATTACCATCAATCAATCAATCAAAGTTTGTTAATATAGCCCTAAATCACTAGTGTCTCAAAGGGCTGCACAAGCCACAACGACATCCTCAACTCAGAACCCTCAGATTACGGCTCAGGACGTCGTGGCGCGGTTGGTAGAGTGGCCGTGCCAGCAACCTGAGGGTTCCTGGTTCAATTCCCAGCTTCTACCATCCTAGTCACGTCCGTTGTGTCCTTGAGCAAGACACTTCACACTTGCTGCTGATGGTTCGTGGTTAGCACCTTGCATGGCAGCTACCTCCATCAGTGTGTGAATGTGTGTGTGAATGGGTGAATGTGGAAATAGTGTCAAAGCGCTTTGAGTACCTTGAAGGTAGAAAAGCGCTATACAAGTATAACCCATTTACCGTTTACCATTACTGCTCTGTGTTTGGTCCGCATAGCGTTCACATTTTCCTGAACTATATTTTTTATTCTGTTTCCTTGCAGAGAGCAACATCACCGTGTTGTTATCAAGCAACTCTTCCGAGGTCCTGGAGGGCAACATGGTGCAATTGACTTGCTTGGTCCACTCCACTACAGGCCCACTGTCTGTGGTCTGGCAGGTGACTGACAAGCAGGGAGACGGTCTGGCCCAGGAGCTAGCCTCTTTGGATCGCGATGGCACCGTGCGGCACAGCGACGCCTACAAAGAGCGCGCCAGCTACGGCGATATACGCGTGGAGAGGCTGGGGGCTGACACGTTCACGCTCTCCGTGTACAACGCCTTGCCTGACGATGAGGGCTTGTACGAATGCACTGTGACAGAGTGGTTTAAAACGGGAACTGAACCTGAGCATACCTGGGGGAAGATTGGAGAGACATCTGCCACGGAGACTATCACAGTCAAAACTGTTGGTAAGTCTAAACTGCTCTGCTGCATGTTTTTTGTTTGTTTAGACCAGTGTTTCTTAGGCCCTGTCTATATTAAGCCGGTTAACTCCTTAAACGAATAACTATTTAGCCTAAACCCTGTGTCAGCCACACTAACCCATCGTTTAAGGTTCCCCTCCTTGGATATTTTTTGACACGGGTAAGTGCGCCGTCTATTTTTTGAATCTTTGGCTCTTAGCTCGGTATGGACTCATTGATCATTTATAAACAAAGTTCGGAGAGGAAGTGACGTCAGAAAGAACGCGCCACAGCCAGCGACAACCGGTTTCCACTCAGAGGCAAACACTAGAAAGACGGAGGCAAATCATCCCGACATGCCCGTGTTTCTCCTACTTCTACTTGTACATGTTCTTGTAGAAATCACACATGAATACCTTAAGAGAAGGAAACGCGCGACTGCAGCTGTTTCGGATACGCCACATCTCAGACAGCAACATAGCAATGTTGAGCGACGTTTTTGGATAAGGCTTTGAAGAATGGCAGCCTGGTGGGATATGTTTGTCAATGAGTGTGCTGCTGATGTCCAGGTCAGCTGTGATTCTACTTACCAAAAAACTTTGTCCATTTGTCGAAGGGGAAACAACAAGAATGTGGGCTCCCGTGGATGTGATAAAAAAGGTAGCGTGTGCTTTGTATTACTCGGGGGAAGCATTTGGACTGGCAACGTAGACTATCAGTTATTGTCGCGATGTATGTCGAGCGATTACGAAACATCTAGTTTTGCAGCTTGCGTAGGGAAGCCCAGACTTACCTCTCTCCAGCCACTTCGTCCAGCTCCTCCCGGGGGATCCCGAGGCGTTCCCAGGCCAACCGGGAGACATAGTCTACCCCACATGTCCTGGGTCTTCCCCGTGGCCTCCTACCGGTCGGACGTGCCCTAAACACCTCCCTAGGGAGGCGTTCGGGTGGCATCCTGACCAGATGCCCGAACCACCTCATCTGGCTCCTCTCAATGTGGAGGAGCAGCGGCCTTACTTTGCGCTCCCCCCGAATGACAGAGCTTCTCACCCTATCTCTAAGGGAGAGCTCCGCCACCAGGCCGCTTGTACCCGTGATCTTGTCCTTTCGGTCATAACCCAAAGCTCATGACCATAGGTGAGGATGGGAACGTAGATCAACCGGTAAATTGAGAGCTTTGCCTTCTTCTTCACCACAACGGATCGATACAGCGTCCGCATTACTGAAGACGCCGCACTGATCCGCCTGTCGATCTCACGATCCATTCTTCCTTTACTCGTGAACAAGGCTCCGAGGTACTTGAACTCCTCCCCCTTGGGGAAAGATCTCCTCCCCAACCCGGAGATGGCACTCCACCCTTTTACGGAAGAGAACCATGGACTCGGACTTGGAGGTGCTGATTCCCATCCCAGTCCCTTCACACTCTGCTGCAAACCGATTCAGTGAGAGCTGAAGATCCTGGCCAGATGAAGCCATCAGGACCACATCATCAGGGACCCTCCACGGCAAAAACTGACCAAATGATAGCTCTGCGTTCTGCGTCGCCGGCGACGCAAACCTAGGACTTATGGGAGGTGCACGTAGGCTACGCGGTAGGCTACGCAGGGTAGGAGCCGTTTGGGGGAGTGGCCGTGCCAGCAACCTTAGGGTTCCTGGTTCAATCCTCACCTTCTACCAACTCCGTCACGTCCGTTGTGTCCTTGAGCAAGACACTTCACCCTTGCTCCTGATGGGTCGTGGTTAAGGCCTTGCATGGCAGCTCCCACCATCAGTGTGTGAATGTGTGTGTGAATGGGTAAATGTAGAAATAGTGTCAAAGCGCTTTGAGTACCTTGAAGGTAGAAAAGCGCTATACAAGTATAACCCATTTACCATTTAGGGGCGACGACGGTGTCTCCTACGCAAGCTACACGACACGAGAGTATACACCAGGCTTAAGTCGAGCCAAAAGTTGCAGTGTTGGTGGATGCACCATGTGTCCCATTACTTATGTCCATATAGAGTACAGTAGGCCTACTCCATGGTTTATTCATGTTCTGCCTTGGGGGTAAAAACTATTAGGACACCCTGTCACACCACCTGCCCTCTCCTCAAGTGTGGTGTGCAGCAGTGACAATCATTATGGACACACACACACACACACATACACACACACACGCACTTATGCACAGATTAATTAGAATGGTTAGAATGGAAATTCAGTACCACAGTCTCAGTCAGTCATTGCAGAGTTAAACTGAAAAACCACTGGAGCACAACCCAGGGATTAAATCAGTGTCACTGCGAAGCGGAGATGTCCGTTTTTTTTAAGTGGCTATTTGTTAGTTCTCGGCAGAAACATTAGCTTGAAGTTTAAAAAAAAAAAGGTGTTTTTATCTAGACCCTGAGTTTTTCTCCTTGACATCATGCCTCCATGTTTGTAGATTAGAACTGTGTGCTGTCCTGTGACGGTCATTTTCTTGTGTGTTGTATTTGATCTCCTATTTGTTTTGCTTTATGGGTTTCTCTCTCCCAAAACGTATTATAGGATCCAAACCCCCTATACAGTTTGATTCTTTTTTTTAACACCTAGAAAAATATAAAATAATAGCGTCCTTTCTTTTCTGACGTGGCCTACTCAGCACAGCCTAGTCTCTAGGTCTGACTTGAGTCTGTGACTTGAACCTTAAATCGATTGACAGCCTAATGCTGCAGATATTATATATGGTCACTGTACCTTAATTGAATTCACAGCCTCCTAATGGACTCACGCTCCGTGCTAACAAAAGCCCTGAAAGGCATAAGAGAAAGATGCCCACTGGGAGACTCTTTTTTGGGGGGGTTGTTAATGTTGTTGCTGTAGTGAAACTGTGTGGTACAGCAGTTTGCTTATACCATTGGATTGGTTTCAAATGTAATATATTGTTTTCATAAATAATAACTAGACTTGTGTTACGTATTTAATTGAGTTATTTTATTTACGTTATTGCATGTGTATCAGATGTCTTTGCATCTACTGTACTGTTGACACTACATTGCAAGGATTTTTTCAGGAACAGTTAGTTTTCTCACATAATGTTATGAGTTGGGAATTCACCCAAAATTATTTGGTACGATTAGCATTAGTTGACACTAGTGTTGTCCCGATACCAATATTTTGGTACCGATACCAAAATGATTTAGATACTTTTCTAAATAAAGGGGACCACAAAAAATTGCATTATTGACTTTATTTTAACAATAAATCTTAGGGTACATTTAACATATGTTTTTTATTGCAAGTTTGTCCTTAAATAAAATAGTGAACATACAAGACAACTTGTCTTTTAGTAGTAAGTAAACAAACAAAGGCTCCTAATTTAGCTGCTATGCAGTAACATATTGTATTATTTTCCATTATATTATTTTTTTCAAAATTATTAAGTGGTAGAAAATGAATTATTAATCTACTTGCTCATTTACTGTTAATATCTGGTACTTTCTCTTTTAACATGTTCTATCTACACTTCTATGAAAATGTAATAATCACTTATTGTTCTGTTGTTTGATACTTTACATTAGTTTTGGATGATACCACAAATTTGGGTATCAGTCCGATACCAAGTCTTTACAGGATCATACATTGGTCATATTCAAAGTCCTCATGTGTCCAGGGACATATTTCCTGAGTTTATAAACATAATATAAATAAATAAAAAAACAAAAGAAGATGTTGTGATGCCAAAAAATATAGACATAATCATAGTAGTATTGACTAGATACGCTCCTGTACTTGGTATCATTACAGCAAGTACCATTACAGTGGATGTTAGGTGTAGATCCACCAATGGCGTTTGTTTATATTTTGAGGCCGGTGAGCTACGGTGTGTAGTGAAGCATGTTTAGCTATTCCTTGTCCTGCAGGGATGATACTTGTAAGAAACATACTTTATTTGTCGTCATGGAAGCGAGGATTAGTGATTTAGAAGTAGCTAAAACACTGCCGACGGCGGATTAACTTTAGCCACTAGCTAGCTAGCCATGTCGTAAAGCACCTATTCTGGTGGGCATTTCAGTGTTATGACTTCACCTTTATTGTTAGTTTTTAAGCCAAAATGCGTCCGTTTTCCCTTTTCTGTCTACACACTGTGTCTGCTTGTAAGTACTCTGTGATTGTGCACTGCCGAACATGCTTGTCTGCTCGTAAACCAGCAATGACACGACGGGAGGGGTTGGGGAACTGGTATTTTTCAGAGGCGGTATAGTACCGAATATGATTCATTAGTATTAGTGCCGGTATACCGTACAACCGTAGTTGACACTAGCGCTAGGATAATTTGATAGTTACGTCCAAATTATTGGTTAAATTATGAGTTTTAACGGGTATATTTTACCTTAAAGCGACACGAGTGGCAAAATGCTGCAAAATGTTATGTTACGAGAGCGTTTACATTTCTCAAACAATCTTATGCAAAAGCTCACATTTTCTTAGTTGTCAGTAATGAATACTTTTCAAAATGTTCAAACTTTCTTTTCCATTAATTCACCACATTTTGCAATGTCTGAAATAATTAGTAGTATTTTAACTGTAAAAGTAATAACTTGTTGAAACAATAAAATACTTTAAATTGTTAGTTTTAATGACAATTATGTTAATTAAAGTTGTATTTTTTTAACATTAAATGTCACCTGAGTGCAAAGGTAAAATGATAGCCAATAAAAAGCTACTATTCATAACACTTAGATGCTAGTCAGCTAACAGCTAGCTAGCTGCTAATTTCTGCACTGGCAATAAAACTATACGACTACTAAATGTTTTATCATGTGTCATATCAGTTGTAAATTGTCACCACTGTCAAATCAGCACTTCTGTTGTGGAACCTATTTAAAGTGCATCTGCGCTTCACTTTTTACACGTTGTCATGTTATAGCCTTATTCAAAATAGAATACATTAATTTGTGTCCTCAAAATTCTACACACAATGTGCAAAAGTTTTAATTTTTAATTTTGTAAATGTATTAAAACAAAAGCAAAAATACACTAACAAATTGCATGTACATAAGTATTCACAGCCTTTGCTCAATATTTTGTTGAGCAAAAAAATTGTCATTATGGGGTATATTGTCCGTGGAATTTTGAGGACAAAATAATTTGTATTTCATTTAGAAAATAAGGCTGTAACATAACAAAATGTGAAAAAAGTGAAGCGTTGTAAATACTTTCTGGATGCACTGTATATTGAAAACCATGTTGATATGGTATTATGTTTGATATCATAATTTTATGGTTGACATAAAATTTAAGCTCCACTAGGGTCTTTTCTATTAAAAAAAAAAAAAAAGTTCAGTGTCTGTTGACACGTGTTCTATTATCAACTTCGGAATTATCGCTCACGTGTATTTGTGTTTGTCACAATCAATAAAAAACAAACAAAGGAACAAACAATTTATTATTTTATGGTAGACTTCACAGCTCTCTTTTCGATTCGCTTTCCACAACAAAATACATTCCATTTAAATTGTGTACATATGGAGGTAAATGGTACTCTACACTATATTGCCAAAAGTATTTGGCCACCCATCCAAATGATGAGAATCAGGTGTGCTAATTGCTTGGCCCGGCCACAGGTGTACAAAATCAAGCACTTAGGGAAGGAGACTGTTTCTACAAACATTTGTGAAAGAATGTGCAACAAATCCAGTCCTGAAATTTCCTCGCTCCTAAATATTCCAAAGTCATCTCTCGGCTTTATTATAAGAAAATGGAAGAGTTTGGGAACAACAGCAACTCAGCCATGAAGTGGTAGGCAGCATAAACTGACGGAGAGGGGTCAGCGGATGCTGAAGCGCATAGTGCAAAGACTTCCTGCACAGTCAGTTGCTACAGAGCTCCAAACTTCATGTAACCTTCCAATTAGCCCACATACAGTACGCAGAGAGCTTCGTGGAATGTGTTTTCATGGCCGAGCAGCTGCGTCTAAGCCATACATCACCAAGTCCAATGCAAAGCGGCGGATGCAGTGGTGTAAAGCACGTCGACTCTAGAGCAGTGGAGACGTGTTCTCTGGAGTGATGAATCACGCTTTTCCATCTGGCAATTGGTACATTTCGAACTGCATTGTGACGAGTTTTAAATTTGGTGAAGGAGGAATTATGGTGTGGGGTTGTTTTTCAGTGGTTGGGCTTGGCCCTTTAGTTCCAGTGCAAGGAACTTTGAATCCTCCAGGATACCAAAACATTTTAGACTATTCCATGCTCCCAACCTTGTGGGAACAGTTTGGAGCGGGCCCCTTCCTCTTCCAACATGACTGTGCACCAGTTCACAAAGCAAGGTCCATAAAGACGTGGATGACAGAGTCTGGTGTGGATGAACTTGACTGGCCTGCACAGAGTCCTGACCTGAACCCCATAGAAGGCCTTCTTGACCAACATCAGTGTGTGACCTCACCAATGCGCTTTTGGAAGAATGGTGGAAAATTCCTATAAACACACTCCGCAACCTTGTGGACTTCCTTCCCAGAAGAGTTGAAGCTGTAATAGCTGCAAAAGGTGGACCGACATCATATTGAACCCTATGGGTTAGGAATGGGATGGCACTTCAAGTTCATATGTGAGTCAAGGCAGGTGACCAAATACTTGTGGCAATGTAGTTGCATATACACTACCGTTCAAAAGTTTGGGGTCACCCAAACAATTTTGTGGAATAGCCTTCATTTCTAAGAACAAGAATAGACTGTCGAGTTTCAGATGAAAGTTCTCTTTTTCTGGCCATTTTGAGCGTTTAATTGACCCCACAAATGTGATGCTCCAGAAACTCAATCTGCTCAAAGGAAGGTCAGTTTTGTAGCTTCTGTAACGAGCTAAACTGTTTTCAGATGTGTGAACATGATTGCACAAGGGTTTTCTAATCATCAATTAGCCTTCTGAGCCAATGAGCAAACACATTGTACCATTAGAACACTGGAGTGATAGTTGCTGGAAATGGGCCTCTATACACCTATGTAGATATTGCACCAAAAACCAGACATTTGCAGCTAGAATAGTCATTTACCACATTAGCAATGTATAGAGTGTATTTCTTTAAAGTTAAGACTAGTTTAAAGTTATCTTCATTGAAAAGTACAGTGCTTTTCCTTCAAAAATAAGGACATTTCAATGTGACCCCAAACATTTGAACGGTAGTGTATATTTGCTCAACATAGTTGCTCTTTATGTCTATGGTAAATGTACGAGCATTGGCTATTTTCGGTTAGGTCGACAGCCGTTAGTCTTAGTCAATCCGAGGATTGTCGAGTTAAACATGTTCCCCTGTATCTAAAGGCAGTGGTATCTAGCTCACGGCTAATGTTAGAATCACCCGCACCCCCTCTGCGGTTTTCTTTTTCTAAGTAAACAAAACGACAAGTCATTTTTTTTACCCTGAGAAATCTTTCAGTAAAAATGTCAGTGCAAGGTTGTTTTTTTGTCAGTGAGAAAATAACAACACCCCAGGCTACCTTTTACAGCGGTGGTCAAGTGGACTAGAATGAAAGCCATTGATTACACACCCTGAAGGATTTTGGTAGGATGGCTGAGACAGAAAGAAGGCAAGCGGTGACACTGAGGGAGAAAAAGAAAGCCTACATAGTGACTTATAGTTCCTCATTTTACATTTATTGAAATAGCCAAGACTTGGAAGTCGGATTGTTTATGGATCGCAATCCATCCTAATGTGTGGCAATAAGTGAACATTTTTAGCCTTAATGAGCATAGTTTCGACTCTGCGAGGAGATGGGTGGAGATCGAACACTGGTGCTTAAAGGAAATCTCTCCCTTGTGTTTTCTTTGCATCGCTGTTAATCTTCAGGCACGCTCTGGCCGTGAGTGAAACACATTCAGAAATGCTCGCGTACAGAAACGTGATCCAACATGCTGTAAATGTGTCTTCGTACACTTCCTGTACATACTGCACTTAGCGCAATAATTATGTAGCTCGACAAGTGCTTAGAACAGGGGTGTCAAACGTACGGCCCGCGGGTCTGACTAATCTGATGGACGAGTCGGGGTTTGGAGGTTGCCAGGAGAACGGTACATTTCGGACTGCATTGTGCCGAGTGTGAAATTTGGTAGAGGAGGAATTATGGTGTGGGGTTGTTTTTTTGCAGGAGTTGAGCTTGGCCCTTTAGTTCCAGAAAGGAACTTTGAATGCTCCAGGACAGTAAAACATTTTGGACAATTCCATGCTCCCAACCTTGTGGGAACAGTTTGGAGCAGGCCCTTTCCTTCCAACATGACTGTGCACCAGTGCACAAAGCAAGGTCCATGAAGACATGGATGACAGAGTCTGGTTTGGATGAACTGGTGTGGTCAGGCCTGCGGACAGGTTTTACTTGACTTTGCTAAGTATAAAAAAGAGCCACATTTTTTGAATGAAAGAAACCGCTGTTCTAAATGTGTCCACTAGATGTCGCAAAAGCAATTCTTTGTATCTTTGTAGATGATGCTACATATGTAAAAAAAAAACAAAAAAACACATGATGCTAGTCCACCAGTTGAGGAAAATTAGCAAACTACATAAATAACATCCTGTAATTTGATTTTGATATTATGTTTTGGTAACACTTTAGTATGGGGAACATATTCACCATTAATTAGTTGCTTATTAACATGCAAATTAGTAACATGTTGGCTCTTAATTAGTCATTATTAAGGACTTATTAATGCCTTATTCTTCATGGCCTTATTATACAACAACCCTAACTAGATAACTCTAAATTAAGTCTGTGTTACTTACAATATGTTCCCCATATTAAAGTGTTACCTATTTTTTTTAATCTTGATAGATTGAAAATTAACACCAATGAGTTGACTGATGAACATTATCTCATAATGTATTCAGAAAGTATAAATAACGACAAATAAAGATCGAATACTATTAACCGCAACATGTAAGTGTAAAAAAACAAAAAACAAAAAACACATGAATTATGATTTGTACATTTTCAGAATGTGCTTGTTCTATTTTTAAACAAAGAAAACAATCTGAAGTTGTCTTTATTTCTAAGTTATCGTGCCGTGATTCTACCAGTCCGGCCCACTTGGGAGTAGATTTTTCTCCATGTGGCCCCTGATCTAAAATGAGTTTGACACCCATGGCTTAGAACAATAGCATTTATAGATTCTGGGAACTGGACTATAATCAGGTGGCTTTTTGTTGCTTTGTAACTAGAGATGTCCGATAATATCGGCCGATAAATGCTTTAAAATGTAATATCGGAAATTATCGGTATCGTTTTTTTTATTATTGGTATCGTTTTTTTTCATTTGTTTTCATTTTTATTTTTTATTTTTTATTAAATCAACATAAAAAACACAAGATACACTTACAATTAGTGCACCAACCCAAAAAACCTCCCTCCCATATTTACACTCATTCACACAAAAGGGTTGTTTCTTTCTGTCATTAATATTGTGGTTCCTACATTATATAGCAATACATATCAATACAGTCTGCAAGGGATACAGTCCGTAAGCACACATGACTGTGCGTGTTGCTGGTCCACTAATAGTACTAACCTTTAACAGTTAATTTTACTCATTTTCATTAATTACTAGATTCTATGTAACTGTTTTTATATTGTTTTACTTTCTTTTTTATTCAAGAAAATGTTTTTAATTTGTTTCTCTTATTTTATTTAAAAAAAAAAAAAAGGACCTTATCTTCACCATACCTGGTTGTCCAAATTAGGCATAATAATGTGTTAATTCCATGACTGTATATATCGGTATCGGTTGATATCGGTATCGGTAATTAAGACTTGGACAATATTGGAATATTGGATATCGGCAAAAAGCCATTATCGGACATCCCTATTTGTAACATTTCATCATAGTTATTTGCCTAGTAAATACGAAAAGTCACTATTCCTGTATTTACCACAATGGAATATAAGACATTGCCTGTTTTTGAAGATATGTTTTTGGAAAAATATTTGTAATATTTAAAAAAAATCATGTCATCATTCAATGTCAATAAAAGAACTCCTAAATTGCAATGAAAAATGAAATCATATTTTGCAGCATTTAGTAAAGTAAAACCCCCGACAGTTAGTATTACTGTGTCAATTTTAAATGATAAAAAAACCTTGATTCATAACTGCACTTTAAAAAACTCAGACTGACAATTAAGATAGATAGCTTAAATGCTAAAATGAAAACAAGAGACATCAACGCCTATCCCAATTAAGAAACGACATACCCCAATCTAAAATGATATAAACTTTTTACTGTCTGAGCAACTAAGATATTCAATTGTGCTAATTGAACCTACTTGCTGTGCTCTCTTAAAACAGAGTGATCGTTTTATACTCAGAGGAATACGAGATAGAGGTATCTTAATGGTGTGTTCAAGGACTGCTGAACAGAGTAGGGCGCCACAACGGCCGCCAGAAATAATTATTGATAATAGATTTATTTTGTTATTCACTTTTTATTAAAATAAATCTTAAAGTGATACAGTAAAAATCAATATTAAAAAAACCAAAAGCTTAGCCATTAAAACAGATCAAATACTAAGACTACAACAGTGCAGCATTAGTAACACAAAACATGCAAAATGTTTTAACAGTGTGTGTCTATTTTAGTTATTAAAAAAACTCGGTCAAAATATTTTAGTGTGTGTATAAATACTTTTTGAGCAGGTTCAACAATACTGTGAAAATAATAACTGTGGTAATTTTGGTACATGTTTATAGCGTTACATCCCTACCTTGCAGACTGTTAGATTCACCACTGTCTTAAAATGTTCTGAGCGATAAGTCACTTAGCGCCATCTGTTGGTTTGTAGAGGTGGCGGAAATAATCGATTTGTAGATGCATCGCAATTCGGACATGGAAGATTATTGAATCGATTAGTAAACGTCAATAGTCGATAATCGATGTATTCATTATAAATAAAGTAATGCAGACAGTAGTAAAATTTGGCTCACCGAGAGATCCGACCAATTCCTTTACTATCTGGCACTTATGGTCCAGTTTTGGACACATTGTAATTAATTTAATAAATGTGGGAATTAATTTAACTGTTTCTTATTCCAAATGAGTTATATTTTTAAAGTTGCAAGTGATAAACGTTTATTTGGTGGAACGGAACAGAAATGTAATACTGCATCAATCTACATAAATGAAAGATGCATCAATAATCGATTTTTAATCTAATCGTAGCTCCTGAGTCGTAATCATAATGGAATCGTGAGGTGCCCAAAGATTCCCACCTCTACTGGTTTGCATGTATACATTTCTATAAAATGAGCAACAGAGACACAAATATAAGTAATTAACGATTATTCTCCAAGCTCAGTATATTTGTGATGTTTTACTCAAATGTTCTTCTGTTTTTTACTTACCGTATTTTCCGCACTATAAGGCGCACCTAAAAACCTCCAATTTCCTCAAAAGCTGACAGTGTGCCTTATAATCCGGTGCGCCTTATATATGGACCAATATTGAGCCACAACAGGTCTCGCAACTACGGTAACTATGCCGACTTCATTTTCCCCCTTCTACGGCTGCTTACCGTAGAAGAAGAAGGGCTTCTTCTACGGGGGAAAATGAAGTAGGCGGCTGATTACCGTAGTTGCGAGACCTAAACTTTATGTAAAGACCCAAAAATGGCTCCTATTAAGAGACACGCTTACGACGCAGAGTTTAAACTTAAGGCGATCAGTCACGCAGTAGAACACGGGAATAGAGCAGCAGCGAGAGAATTTAACATTAACGAATCAATGGTGCGGAAGTGAAGGAAGCAACATGATGACCTGCGCCAAGTAAAGAAGACTAAACAGAGTTTCCGAGGGAACAAAGCGAGATGGCTACAGTTGGAGGACAAACTCGAACAGTGGGTTGTTGAACAGAGAGCAGCAAGTAGAAGTGTCAGTACAATCACTATTTGTTTTGTTGACATTCCCTTTAGCGCAGCTCCATCTAATGGTTGCATAACGTAACCCCAGCCTCTACTGTAGCGTCTATTCTATGCGCCTTATAATGCAGTGCGCCTTATATATGAACACATTTTTAAAATAGGTCATTCATTGAAGGTGCGCCTTATTTTGACTACTGCAATGCCCTGTATGTAGGCATTAGCCAGGCCTCCCTCGCCCGCCTGCAGCTCGTGCAGAACTCTGCTGCTCGTCTGCTAACACAGACCCGCAGAAGTGAGCACATCACCCCTATATTAGCGTCCCTTCACTGGCTCCCTGTGCGTTATAGAATCAATTTTAAACTCCTTTTATTTGTTTTTAAATGTCTAAACAACCTCGCACCAACATATCTCTCCGACCTCCTTCAGCCTTACTGCCCCACCCGATCCCTAAGATCAGCCGATCAGCTGCTACTGACGGTCCCGGACACAAGGCTGAAGCTTAGAGGTGACAGAGCTTTCGCTGCTGCTGCTCCCAAGCTCTGGAACGACCTACCTCTGAGTGTTAGACAAGCCTCCTCTCTTCCTGTTTTTAAATCTCTCTTAAAAACATACTTTTATTCCATGGCTTTTAACACTGAGTGATATCCATCCTGCAGTGGCGCCCCATAATACACCTGCTGTGAACCTGTTTTTATGTTTTTATATTTTATTTATTTATTTTTTATCGTGTTCTGTTTGTGTTGTGTTGTGTTTGCTCGGTTCTCGTATTATTTTTTAACCTGCCCATTGTACAGCACTTTGGCTACCCCTGTGGTAAATTTTAAATGTGCTTCATAAATAAAGTTGATTTGATTTGATTTGATTTGATTATTATCCGGTGCGCCTTATAGTGCGGAAAATACGGTACCTACTTTTCTCAAATCAGAGAAGAGTGACACTTTGCTTGTTTTTTTTAACCAATTTTGCTTAAATTTTACCCACATGTGCTCAACAATCCCCTAAAAGTGTGCACTAAATTCTGTGGTGATTCAGCTAACCATCCTGAAGGTACAGTGGGCCGCAATTTAACTCAGGATATTCCGATCAGAGTTTAATGCTGCCCATTCCTATACCGATCATTCATGATTAAAATCGGCCAATACTTCGACTTAGACTTAGACAAACTTTAATGATCCACAAGGGAAATTATTCAACACAGTAGCTCAGTTACAAATGATGCAAAGTGTAAGGATGGAAATTATAATGCAGGTATAAAGTAGACTAAAAATGTACCGTAGTAGCAATATAAAATAAAACATATGTAATATTTACATATTATATATACAGTATTTGATATATACTGATATATTATATTTTTATATAATATATACAATATATAACAATTACCATGTACAATATTACAGTATATGTAACAGCTGCAGCATAAAATAGAGTAGATCCAGCAGAAAATACACATTATAAACAAAGAGAGGTAGCTAACATAGAAGCGGTCAGGTAATAGACAGATATCATCTATTGCTGTATGGCGAGTGATTATACAGCTGGATGGAGTGTGGAATGAAGGAGTTCTTGAATCGAACACTGTGGGAAAGAAACTGAAGAAGCCTGTTGGAGTATGAGCTATCCCTCAAGTGTCTGGTGGAGTGGGTGGGCAGGATTGTCCATGATGGCCAGCAGTTTGTCCAGTGTCCTCCTGTCACAAACTGTGTGCCAATAGTTTGGCCGGCTTTCCGGAGCAATTTGTCAATCCTGTTTAAGTCCCTTTTGCTGGTGCTGCTCCCCCAACAAACCACTGCAAAGTACAGGGCACTGGCCACTACAGACTGATTTATAGTTATATTGACATTTCAATATCAACACAATATTTAAACTAGTTCCTTATTCTCTTTTAAAATTGTTTGACAACAACTACACAAAAACTACTATTTACTACTAATTTGATATTACCCCTGATGTCTACACAACCAATGTATAGATCGGTCTGCCCTACTTAAATATCCTGCATTAACAGTTATTTTATTTGTCATTAAACTCTTATCCGACTACTTAATTTTCTGTCAATAACTGCTTACTGTCTGCAGTGTTTCCCACACATTCATTTATTATTATTTATTTACGAAAGAATTACGTCAGCCACAAATTTTTAAAAAAATTAAAAATATATTTTTGTTTTTTGTTTTTTGTTTGTTTTGTCCTGTCCAGCTTCTCAGGCAAATCATATAGTTGATGTAGATGCCCATATAGGCTGTTCAGATTTACTTTACAAAAGAGAAGTGTAGGATACTTCTCTTGTTGCCTTATTTGTATTTGACCACTACAGTTTTCTGTTTATTTGTTACTGACTGTGGCAGGACACCTCTGCCTCTGTTTCACTTTATGTTGCTGGTAAATAATATGGTTGTAGTAGTAGGCTAGAGCTAAATTATTTAGTATGCACTAATTAAAGGGGCAGAGCTTGGCGAAGTTGGTAGAGTGGCCGTGCCAGCAATCGGAGGGTTGCTGGTTACTGGGGTTCAATCCCCACCTTCTACCATCGTAGTCACGTCTGTTGTGTCCTTGGGCAAGACACTTCACCCTTGCTCCTGATGGCTGCTGGTTAGCGCCTTGCATGGCAGCTCCCGCCATCAGTGTGTGAATGGGTGAATGTGGAAATACTGTCAAACATCGATGATGTCATGGTGACCACGCCCATAGCCACGCCCCCACCGCCACAGGTATCTTGGCAGTTTATGGGAAACACTGGTCTGCTATAAAGAGCTCCCATTTACACTTCTTAAACTTTACTAAGCACTTCCTTATTCTAGCTTAGCAATTAACATGCCTGTTTGGGGCCTGCTCTGTGTAACCAA
Organism: Entelurus aequoreus; assembly: GCF_033978785.1. NCBI lineage: Eukaryota > Metazoa > Chordata > Actinopteri > Syngnathiformes > Syngnathidae > Entelurus > Entelurus aequoreus. The sequence continues at coordinate 16,309,734 of NC_084744.1, read as the reverse complement.
TTTAGCCTCGTCCTCCAGTGATAAGGCTACATAAGATACAACGAAATGCAGAGGTGATTATTATTAGCTTAATGGAGCGGCTTCGCACTGTGTATGGAAAAACATAATTAGCTGCAAGCTGCTTTAAAAAAAAAAATAGCCGAAGGGAATACTTTTTCACGAAAATTGTCCGATACTGAAAGGTGGCAGGTGGCAGGAGACAGAGAAGGGGTGCATGTTTTGGCAAATGTTCACCTTTTTGTGTGCAGCGACTCAGAAGTGTGTGTCCAAATTGTTGTTGCACGACTGTGATTTATTTATTTGAGTAAGTTTAGCTGCTAGCCTGACACATTTCATGAAGCCTGGTGTCTAATCGTCATCTCTTCTGTTCTACCCCCACTAGAGTCCTCCTTCATGGTCTCAGCCTCGTCACGGACCCCGTCTGTAACCTTCGGCGACTCCTTCGAGCTCCTGTGCTTGGTCAAACCCCGCCACAACCCTCGCGTCCCCACCTCAGTCACCTGGCGCTTCATACCGTCTGGCATGGAGGCGGCCGACGAGGGCGAGTTCAAGGAGCTGGTGACTTTCACCCGAGAGGGCACGCTGAAGTGGGGGGCGCAGCTGCTGGGACTGGGAACCCGTACCACCGTGGACCGCTCTCACTCCAACACCAACTTTTGGCTGTCGGTGACACGGGCGGGACGTCGCGAGGCCGGCAAGTACCAGTGCACCGCTGTCCTGTGGAGGAAGAACTACGACAACAGCTGGAGCAGAGTGGCCAACCGCACTTCCAACCTGCTCGGAATCAGCGTCCTGCAACCAGGTAAAGCTGATTCTTGTCATACTGAAAACACACATAGAGAGTGATCTGAAGGCTTAAATCAGGAGTGTACAGGGGTCATTTTCATTTTTTTACCTGCTCAAAAGGTCAATCAATCAATCAAAGTGTATTTATATAGCCCTTAATCACAAGTGTCTCAAAGGGCTGCACAAGCCACAACGATCCCACACCAGGGCAAGAAAAAACTCAACCCCAGTGTTGGAGTTAACGCACTTTTTGTGTCTTTTTACACATTGAAATCAGAAAGGACACACATTTCCGTCAGTCTGTGCGTCCCCGAGTATATTGTAGCGTCCCGGAAGAGTTAGTGCTGCAAGGGGTTCTGGGTATTTGTTCTGTTGTGTTTATGTTGTGTTACGGTGCGGATGTTCTCCCGAAATGTGTTTGTCATTCTTGTTTGGTGTGGGTTCACAGTGTGGCGCATATTTGCAACAGTGTTAAAGTTGTTTATACATCCACCCTCAGTGTGACCTGTATGGCTGTTGACCAAGTATGCCTTGCATTCACTTGTTTGTGAAAAGCCGTAGATATTATGTGATTGGGCCGGCACGCAAAGGCGGTGCCTTTAAGGTTTATTGGCGCGCCATACTTCTCCCTACATCCGTGTATCACTCCGTACAGCTGCGTTTTAAAAAGTCCTACATTTTACTTTTTGAAACAGATACCGATAATTTCCGAACCGATATCGATAATTTCCGATATTACATTTTAAAGCATTTATCGGCCGATAATATCGGCAGCCCGATATTGTCGGACATCTCTACTTGTTTTTGTTTTTTTTATCGATTATCGCTTTCCGCCGATGTTTTCTTTTGTTTATTGTGACGGTGCGCTCTTATTACACCGTCACTTGAGGACCGGTACGTCTCTCTCTCTCTCTGGCCAGGAGAGCGAGGACGTGCCTGTGCGCTGACAGCGGGAGCAAGCGCACAGGTGGAGACAGGCTAGCTGTTAGCTTCAAGCTAACCAGCACACGACCAGACTCCTCCACCTCAAAAACATACTTTGCAGGTCAACAAACGGGGCAAATGGGTGCCTTTTGAAGTGTTAATGTGCGATGAGTGTTCAAAAGGAGTCTCTTGGAGAAGTGGCTGACAAGTTAGCAAGTGTCGCTCGCATCGCTGACAGTGACATCATTGTTTACTGAAGCAGAGATGCTGACTGTGCGTTATGATAAACGCGCATGCGTCGCCAAGCTCTGCTTTTTATCGTTAGACTTATTAGATGAAATGTTTTATTATCTATAGCAGGAGTGTCAAAAGTATGGCCCGGAGGCCATTTGCGGCCCGCAGCTAACGTTTTAAAGGCCCACGGAACATTCTAAAAATACTATTAGAATAAACAAAAAAATAACAAGTGGAATGGAAAAGTTTACAGGTAAATTGTAATTTAAAAAAAGTTGCAATGTTGACTAATAAAACAAAGCTGTTTTTTTTCTTTAAAACTCTCATTGCTCAAAACATAATATTGAATCAAAATAAATGTTTTTATGAATTATTGACCTATACAAGGTTTCGATTACTTCACATCAAGTACTCCACTCTGAGAAATATTTTTTGTGGAAGATTTAGCATATTTTTTGTGTTTGCCATAAAAACACATAGTTTTCTTTGTCAAAAAGGGCAGAAAAAAACAAACAAAAAAACAACATAAAAAAAAGAATGGACGGATGGATCTGAAGTTGATGAATGTTTATAACTGAATACATTTACATAAACATAAAAATGTGTTTTCTTTTGTATTTTTTTTAATGAATTAAGTAACGTTTATGACACCCTTTTTCCAAAACACAATATAGAATGTGAGATATAACAGGATAATGCATACATTTATCATTTGTTTACTGTGGGACCCCGTTTTTATGACTTGATTGGGTCCCCGGGAGCCTCTTGTGTTTTTTCCTGACCTAACATTTATTCCGCTCTACCTTGGTATTGAGCACTGTATAACTGATAAACCACAGAAACCTCGACTGTTTTAGCTACTTCTAAATCACTAATCCTCGCCTCCATGGCGACAAATAAAGTATGTTTCTTACAAGAATCCTCCCTGCAGGACGAGGAATAGCTAAACATGCTTCACTACACACCGTAGCTCACCGGCATCAACATGTAAACAAACGCCATTGGTGGATCTACACCTGACATCCACTGTAATGATACCAAGTACAAGAGCGTGTCTAGTCGATACTACTATGATTACATCGATATTTTTTATCATCACAAAATATTTGTTACTTTTTAAAAAATTCATATTATTGTTTTATAAACTCAAGAAATATGTCCCTGGACACATGGGAACTTAAATTATGTACATTGTATGATTTACTACTTGGTATCGGATCAATACCCAAATTTGTGGTGTGATCAAAATGTAATGTAAAGTATCGAACAACAGAAGAAAAATTGATTATTACATTTTAACAGAAGTGTAGATAGAACATGTTAAAAGAGAAAGTAAGCAGATATTAACAGTAAATGAACAAGTAGATTAATAATTCCTTTTCTACCACTTGTCCTTAATAATTTTGACAAAATAATACAATGGAAAATGACACAATGTTACTGCATACGTCAGCAGCTAAATTAGGAGCCTTTGTTTGCTAACTTACTAATAAAAGAAAAGGACAAACTTGCAAGAAGATACATATGTTTAATGTACCGTAAGATTTTTTGTTAAAATAAAGACAGTAATGCCATTTTTTGTGGTCCCCTTTAATTAGAAAAGTATCAACGTACTGAAATACATTTTGGTACCGGTACCAAAATATTAATATCGGGACAACCCGAGGGTGGATTAAACGTTTGTACAAGGAAACAAGGTTTGTACAACAAAGCATATTTCTATTCTGTCTGTGGTTGGTAAATGTAAAAGTTTTTGTAAGTCGACCTTTCACTGTATACTGATAATATCCTGTACTTATGTATACAATAATTGTGTTTTTAGGTTTTCCCCTTGTTTTTTTAAGATTTTCTTCGTTATTTATACCTATTTTACAATGTGCTATGGGCCAATAAAAAAAACAAGCTGCAGGCCATGAAATGCCCCCATGCCGTACTTTGGACACCCCTGGTTTAGAGGATTTCTGCTTGCTCTAATTGCTCTCTGGTTTAGCTACTAATTGGAATGTGTGTGCAGACGTGGGCATTTATGTGCACATCAGGGTGTGGTCTCCTAATGGATTGCTAAAGATCCCACAGGAAGAAAGAATGTGGAAGAAGGCAGGAAGATGGGGAGGCAAGGAACAGAGGCCGTGGATTCAGAATGGGAAAGTGTGATAAAGAGAGCTTGAACTTGTTTTTCCCTCTGTGGAGGCATTACACTGTCCACATCACCTGCACTGCACCTCTGTGCCACACAGATGCAGAAAACACAGCCCAATTAGTGGCTGAAGTTAAACAACAAATAGACACACAAATACACACCGGCCCAATTTAGTCCAGTCTTGTATGGCTCAACAGCACAATACATAATTCATGATGCAGGTAGGAAGAACATCCCTGTGGTACCTGAAGAACCAATTTAGGAGAGAGCGAACAAGTCATAGGATGAAATTTGTCTCAAGACCCGATATCTAGGAGAGTAAGGTACATGTATTCCTAATCAGATTTATGCTAGGATAAAAAGGCGTACTGAACAGTACTCATTGAGCGAGGGACAGAAAGTGTAACTGCCTCGTAATTTGATGACTTTTTCCAACAATAGTTTAGGAATTGAAAGTTCCTGGAACCTTCAGATCCTGTAGACCTGTGTGGTTTGTCACTTAGACGACCATTGTGTGTGTGTTGACAAGGATAAGGTTAGGTGAGATTTACCCTGGATAACATTTGCCGGCTTAGTGTCGAAGGGGCCTAAGATTGTAAGCAGCTAAAATACAGCTAATTGTCTATGCGTGTCTATACTCAATGCAGAGTGGCCGCTCTT